>NW_028270162.1:29844709-30144709 GCF_037043375.1 Chiloscyllium plagiosum | reverse complement strand
CTAACCAAACAGAGAGTCATTGAGATGTAGAGCACAGAAACAGACCCTTCAGTCCAACGTATCCATGCTGACCATACACCCTAATCAAGTGCTGGCAAATGGGACTTGGCCCATATCCCTCTAAACCCTTCCTATTCATGTACCCATTCAGATGCCTTTTAAATGTTGCAATTGTACCAGCCTCTAGCACTTCCTCTGGTAGCTCATTCCATATCCGCACCACCCTCTGCATGAAAAAATTGCCCTTACGTTCCCTTTTATATCTTTCCCCTCTCACCCTAAACTTATGTCCCCTAGTTCTGGACTCCCCCACCCCAGGGAAAATACCTCATTTATTTATCCTATCCAGGCCCCTCATGGATTTTATAAATGTTTATAAAGGTCACCCCTCAGCCTCCAATGCTCCAGGAAAACAACCCCAGCCTATTCAGCCTCTCCCTGTAGCTCAAATCCTCCAATCCTGGCAGCATCCTTGTAAATCTTTTCTGAACCCTTTCAAGTTTCACAACATCCTTCAGATAGAAAGGAGACCACAATTGCACACAATATTCCAAAAGTGGCCTAACCAATAACCTGTACAGCTGCAACATGACCTCCCAACTCCTACACTCCAGAGCGCAGTGACTTGGACCAGTTCGCAGAGCATCTGCTCTAGACATCAACCAAACTATTCCATTACATAGCAGTTATATTAAAAAATGTAGAGATTTTTCAGTAAAATAAATCATTCAATTATTTTTTCTTAAATGACAGGCAGGTTATCCAGAGGTTATGGTACAACTTGACAAAGCAGGAGACTCGGGTACAGGTTACAATTGTTTATTCAAGTGTACAGTAGGAGAGCTGACCTTAAACTGTGGAAGAAAAACCTAGTTAATCTATTGTAGCCACCAAGTCATTTACTCAATTTTAATCTGGTCAATTTATGTTACGTTAAACAAATGTCCCTAGTTTAGTTTACTTACTTTCCACAGAACACATCAGGCTTCCCATAATTTTTACTGATTATGCATTTCTTGTTTCTTGTCTCACTCCCTGCCCCCCAGACTTTGCCATTTGCTTCAGTGGCTTGTTTCTCAACCCTCATCATATCCATCAGCTATCCTTCAGTTCTGCTTAAATTTATTCTTGCTGAAAGCATTTCAAACTGAAATCATTTAACCCTTTCACAAGACATTAAAGTAGATAGGTATGTGTTTAAAATACTTGAACACTGAAAAATTGTTTTTATAATTGTAAATGATGTGTTGCTTTTAAATAGTGTCTGGGAAGAAATTTCCTGGTGTTCACATTTATAGATTTAAAGAAATAGAAACACTTAGTATAAATACTATACTTTTATTAAATATATCATTTTGCACAGCTTTCCAACATATGTACATAATAATTCCTGCATTTAATATTGAAGTTATAATAAAGCATTGCTAGCTGAAGTTACATTGGTGATCAAACATCCCCTTTCATTGAGGGGGAGTATATCCTTTCTTGCCAAGTTATTACTCTACACATACAGACACTGATTCTTCTATGCTTCTTTCAAAACAAACCAACTTGATCAGAATTTTCACAACTTTCCTGGTTATTGCAGTAATTATACTAAAACAAACTTGCATTTAAAATAATATTGTCAAAACACTGCAACCCAACAGGATTCATTTATTTATGCACAAGGAACATTTCTTTAAAAGTGATGACTCAGATCCAGTAGAGCTAATCTGCCACAATTAAAACAGTGCATTGTAGAAGTTGAATGTTAAAGCACTAGCCAAAGCAAATTTTAAAACAAAAAATGTTTCAGTACAGTATTGCTTAAACAGTATAAGTTTTGTGGGGAAAGAAAAATGTCTTCCGGTCTTTGGTATACACAGGACCAAGAGAAAGTGTATTTTCCCCACGAGGAATAATACAATCATGCTTGTTTTATTTTGCAATCCAGCATTCAAGTGTGGCAAACAATTAATTTGAACTTTGCTCTTACAAAATAATGTTTGCACTTAGATCTATTCATACAAAGTTACCATCAAAAACAAAACAGCAAATAAAGGTCTAAGTAGACCAAACATCTGAGTGAATTCTCTACAAGTCCCTCCTCCCCATCCCACATATTTTGGTCATTTAAGGCCTCACATTGTCAAAGCCACTTTAATTTCCTACCAAGGAAATAGACACTGTGCACAATCAATGGAGTAAATCTCACCTAAATAATATTGATTGATTGAAAAACCTAAAATTACTCTAATTTCTGCATCAGGTTGGGTTAACCTGTCCAAAAGCTTAAAATGTACAACTTGTAGGAAAGCTCAGAACAAAATTTGGTGGATACAGTAAACTCAAAGTCACAAACAAGTTGAATTAAATTAAAACGAAGACTACAGCTTATAGCTTTAGTTTGACAATTAAGGTAGTGATACAAAATACAAGGGAGAAGTTCATTTTATAAAATGGTTTCTGCCAATATAATTAATCTTCAAAATGTGTAAATGCATTTCTGTACTTAAACAGTTTAGAATTGATTGACAAAAAATTAGGAGACGATGTATTCCCTTGTAAATACCCATCCTACACCTGAATCTCATCTTTTTAAAATCACTCCTTAAAACCTAAATTGACCATGTTAAAAATCACACAACACCAGGTTATAGTCCAACAGGTTTATTTGGAAGCATCAGCTTTCCAAACAAAGCTGTTGGACTGTAACCTGGTGTTGTGTGATTTTTAACTTTGTACACCACAGTTCAATACTGGCACCGCCAAATCATAAATTGACATGTTTGGTTATCTAACCCAATATCTCTACGTGGCATGATGCCAGAATATATTTTATTTTGAGAATTTGTGAAGCACCTTGGGACACCTTATATCATACAAAGACAGGCTGTAGTTGTGTCACTTTCAACTTTTAACAAAACAGTTTGTCTATTAATTGTGCCATGAATGCTCAAACATTTGTCCTGTCTTTTCACCAAAATACTAGATTTAAGGAAAAAAAAGCAATTCTATTCCAAAGTATTCAGACAAAACTGAAAACAATTCAGATCCAAACTCTAAACATAAATGCCAACAATTTATGCAAAACCAGTAATAGAATACAAATTGTCCTGGTTTACATACGACTAAAAATATAAAATGAAATGCCTGGTACAAGCATGTCTATTTAAATAGTAAAATAACATGTACATGGTACATGTAAATTATTTAAATTAAGTCACAGAATACATAGCACAGCTACAATGAAAAATGACTGTACATGAACATTTTAAAACAAGTTACATTGAATACATCTTTTTTCAAAAGTTACCTGATTTATCATATATAAAGTTAAACATGGCTTTAATCACTCATGGGATGCATGTTAAAATCGTTGATAGTCAATTGTTCTCTACACAACTATTCAGAACAGCTACGCTAGTTCACCCAAGAATAGTTTTCAGTGCCTTTCAGCTGTTAGGCAAGAAATTAAGTCACATCCATAAGGTTTCTAGGGTCTAAGCATTTTATTATGTGAACATAAATATATCCATGATTTTCAATATTTTTACATTCCTTGGAAAGACTAGTTATTCCTGTGCTCATCTCTGGATAGAACGTCTAATTTCATGGGCAAGAGATTATCCACTACTATACCCACAGACAAGATACCAACATTCCTTCAGAATTACCAAAACTGTTCAAACTCTACTGGAGGGGGTTTTTCATACTTTTCCCCCTTAATAAGGGATATTTATGATTATTTGGAGAAACTTGCTGGGAGTAAAACAGATAAAACAGTATTTGAGTACTAAAAATCCACAGGAACTGAAGAGAAATTGTACTGTGGGAATGACTAGCCTTTAAAAATTTGTAGTCAGGAAAACAAGGTCCTGCCAGCAGGAAACATTGGATTAGGAAATTTACATTAATGTGACTATGCCTTTGAAATAGTCAGTCTGTATATTCAGCTACGATTGACAGCAGAACAGTGATGTCATCTGGTTTACCTCCTGGAATACAAAAAATGCAATTTTTATTGCAAATACATTTTCATTAAAGCACACTTATTTACACTAGTTACACAACCTTATTTTTAAGTCACAGCCCACAACCCTCCTCAGTTTTTACTCCCCTCCAAATCTACACAATGGCTCCTAGAAAATCAAAGAATCGCAGGAAAGACCAAGTGAAAAATGGCTCAAAACATTTAACTTTGTAATCAGGTTCTTTGCATTTTTTGGAGAGCGTGGGTGGGGGTGGTCTATTTGCAAAGCTCTTTCACAACCAAGTCAACAGACAGGGTATAGATTTAGGTTATTTTAATACCTGATAGGACCATACCAGTTTCATCCACCACATGCCTTCCGAAAATATTACTTCATTACTCATTCAAAACCAAAGTTGAGTTAAAATGAATCAAATGCATAAACTAGATACCACGATCAACGTCCAGCGCCAGAACACAATCACATGCAGCCTTTAAGTCTTTAGACGTATGTGTTACGGTTAAAAGGTTGTTTTGAATGAGACCACCAATTTGATACATGGAAGATAATTGGTGCATCCTAACAACATCATGCTTATGATAAAGTTAAAATGCTATGATGAAAATTAAGGTCAAAATGAAGTAGACATATCTATAAAATATCAGATGGCACAATGGTTCTATTCTAAAGGTTAAAGCCAAGACGACTGGCAGATGCTACAACTTCCAGTTAACTTCAAAGTTTCCCAACCAGTACATACTTAGTACCACTAAGAAATAAAAAAAAAAGTCCGCAACATGAACATTCTTATCTCAAAGCACAAAATTAAATTTCCACATTTCAGTTCTTCCCCAATGTTCTGTATTTTCCACGATTATACTCATAGTATGAATTAATGATCTTACCTCGCACATTAAGTCCGTTATCACAAGCAAATTGTGCAAATGGTGACATATAGTTTGGATCATATGCCAATTCATGAGCCTGTTCTGCAATGCTCCTTGCTGTTTGTTGAATACTCTCGTAATTGGTCTTCTGCAAACACATTGTCACAATAAGATTTGGATTTATCTCAATTCATACATCCTTTGAAAATACATCAATTCCTTTTTTAAAGATGCATCTCTAAAACGTGGAGACATTTTGGAGATTCATTCATATAGCACCTATTGCAACCTCAGGACATCTGAGTACTTTATTAGAGTTGTAAATTGTGGGTAGCATTAACAATTTCACACAATGTGTACTCAGACAATTTCAAAGTGATCAGCTAATTTGCATTTTTCAAAGTTGATTTGCTAGTTAAATACTGGCGAGGAGACTGGAATAAATTTCCCTATTCTTTGCAATAGTGTTATGGATTTGAAAAAAACTCATCTAATCAATTTAGCATCTCATCACAACATGGCACCCAATAACATAGCACTCTTTTGGTGGTGTACTGGAATGCCAGTTTAGACTTGTAAATGTTGTATTTACATGGCCTTTACAGTTTAAATCCTAGCAGTATGACATTTTTACCATTTCAGCTTTACACAGTGTCAAATATACTCAAAATAATGAACACATTTAGATGGGAAAAGCATTTTTTGCTGCGTAGTGTTTAATACATCTCGGACTGATCTAAATATATTTAGTTTTTACCTTAACTCAAAGTTAGTGGTGAAAATAGGAACTTATGCTATGTACTAGATGTAATTAAAAAAAAGTTACAAATCACAACACCAGGTTATAGTCCAACAGGTTTTTTTGGAAGCATTAGCTTTCGGAGCACTGCTCCTTCCTCAGTTGTCATCAGATGAAACAGTGCTCCGAAAGCCAGTGCTTCCAAATCATTTAAAAAAAAACATTGTTATTAAGCAATCTGTCTTCAAATAACCAAAAGTGAGAACTCAAATGAACATTCCATGGATTACCACTATTTAGATAGTTCTCACATCAGCAGCCCTTATATGAAATCAAAATATAATAATGGCATTTGAGTTTCGAAGTTAGAGATTAGTCCAGATAGCAAAATGAACCAGGTGCATGACAACTAATAAGGAAACGATATAGTAATAGGACTTATACGAATAGAATTTTCTCCTATGGAATTTCTGAGGCAAAACAAAATAACCTCCAGAGTAGAACACATCTAGAAAATTTGATTTTATTTCAATTCAATAGAAAAATTACAGTTCATTATGCTAGTTTCTTGCAAAATTGTCAATAGAATGTGTCATAAAGACTGATTTACATCAGGTTTTTTTTTCATAAAAAGGTGACTTTTTGTTTTGCACCAGCTAAATAGGAACTGGCAGTTTTTTAAAAGCAGGATAAATATAGACAGTAATAAAAATACCTTCAGTTTCTTTAACTCCTGTAAGATCATGTAGTCAGGCATGTTATCAAATAAACCATCAGTTGCTGTCAAGATGATATCTCCTAGCTGGACATCAATGGAAGTACTGTCAGCAGCATCAGGGCTGTGAAGACAATTCATTTGAACAAAGTTTTCATGTTAGATTGCACAGTAAAACGTCCATGTACCCTAAGCTATAATCCAAACATTGGTGGAAACTGTCAGACTTACAACTTAAGATTCCATTACAAGTCATTCATAAAACACCGAAAATTTAAAAATCACTAAATTTACAGCAAGTTTTCCAATCAAATAAGATGCATAAATTTCTTGGGGAAAAAAGTAGTGAGTGAAAACTCTACAAACTTGTGCGGATTATGATACAGTCCTGCGCAGGATTATTTGCTATGACAAAACAATCACACCTTGGAGACAGTGCAAAAGATTGTAACAATAATGATGCTAGTTTCTTATAGTGACGTATGAGGAAAATGCATGCTTCTGCAGAAATGAAGGATACCAGCCAAAATGAGGAAAGTATTATAGATGTCACCCCAAAGTTCAATCTGTGAAACCTTGAAGAATTCCTCCGACTCAAAGTGTGGGCAGACACATAGATGGAGTTTTATTTTAATTCACTCATGAGTTGTAAACATCACAAGCTGGCTAGCATTTATTGCCCATCCTAGTTGCCTTTGAGGTGTTGAACCACTGTAGTCCACATGCTGTAGATAGACTCAATACCCTTAGAGAGAGAAGACCAGGCCTTTGACCCATCAGCAATAAAGGAATGACAATGGTATTTCCAAGTCAGAATGGTGATTGGCTTGGAAGGGAATTTGGAGGTGGTGGTGTTCCCATGTATCTGCTGCCCTGATCCTTCTAGATAAGTGCTCATGGGACTAGAAGGTGGTAAGGATTTTGGTGGATTTCTGCAATGCATCTTATAGATAGAACCCACTGCTGCTACTGAGCATTGGTGGTGGAGGGAGTAGATGTTTATGGTGCCAATCAAGCAGGCTGCTTGGCCTGGATGGTGCTAATTTTAATGTTATTTGAGCTGCCCACCCATCCATTGAATATTAAAAGGGGGCAGCCGTTTAAGATTGTCTCCAATAAGAGACAGTCATTACATGGCATTTGTGCAGCATAAACCTTACTTGCCTTTATCAGCCCAAGCCTGGATGTTGTCCAGTTGCTTGTGAACATGGGCTACTTCGATATCTGAGGAGTGGTGAATGGTGCAGAGCATTGCACAGTCAACATCCCCACTTCTGACCTTACGATGGAGGGAAGGTCATTGAAGCAGCTGAAGATGATTGGGGCTAGGACACCACCCAAGGAAATTCTGCAGATTTTCTGAGCTGTGATGACTGATCGCCAATAAACCAAAAGATATAGAACAGAATTAGGCCATTCAGCCCAGAGTCTGCACCACCATTCGATTATGGCTGATATGTTTCTCAACCCCATTATCCTGACTCCTCCCTGAATCCCTTGATCCTCTTATCAATTGATATGTCTATCACTACCTTAAATATACTCAATGACTTGGCTTCCATATCACACTGCAACAATGAGATTAACTATCTCGGCAGTAAAAATTCCTCATCTGAGTTCTAAAGAGCCATCCCTTCATTGAGGCTGTGCCCTCAGGTCTGAGTCTCTCAGACTAGTGGAAATATCATCTCCACATCCATTCTATCCAGGCCTCTCAGTAATAGAACATAGAACAGTACAGCACAGAACAGGCCCTTCAGCCCACAAATGTGCCGACCATTGATCCTCACGTAAGGTAAACGATGTACGAACCCTCAAATTTCTGTTACCATATGCATTTCCAGCAGTCTCAAATATCCCCAATGACCTTGCTTCCACAACTGCTGCTGGCAACGCATTCCATGCTGTCACAACTCTGTAAAGAACTCACCTCTGAAATCCCCGCTATACTTTCCGTCAAACAGCTTAAAACTATGACCCCTCGTGTTAACAATTTCTGCCCTGGGAAATAGTCTCTGGCTATCAACTCTATCTATGCCTCTCATTATCTTGTACACCCCAATTAGGTCCCTTCTCTTCCTTCTTTTTTCTAATGAAAAAAAGTCCAAGCTCAGTCAATTTCTCTTCGTAAGAGAAGCCCTCCATTCTAGGCAGCATCCTGGTACACCTCCTCTGAACCCTCTCCAAAGCAGCCACATCTTTCCTATAATAGGGTGACCAGAACTGGACACAGTATTCCAAGTGCGGTCTAACCAAAGTTTTATAGAGCTGCAACAAGCTTTCATGGCTCTTAAACTCAATCCCCCTGTTAATGAAAGCCAAAACACCATATGCTTTCTTAACAACCTTGTCCACTTGGGTAGCAATTTTAAGGGATGTACCTGCACACCAAGATCCCGCTGTTCCTCCACACTGCCAAGAATCCTGTACTCAACTTTCAAGTTAGACCTTCCAAAATGCATCACTTCGCATTTATCCAGGTTGAACTCCATCCGCCACCTCTCAGCTCATCTCTGCATCCTGTCAATGTCACGCTGCAGCCTACAACAGTGCTCTCTACTATCAACGACACCTCCAACCTTTGTGTTGTCTGCAAACTTGCTAACCCAGCCTTCAATCTCCTCATCCAAGGTCATTAATAAAAATTACAAAGAGTAGAGGCCCAAGAACAGAGCCCTGTGGAACACTACTCACCTCCAGGCAGAATACTTTCCTTCCACTATCACTCGCTGTCTTCTGTTGACCAGCCAATTCTGTATCCAGACAGCTAAATTTCCCTGTATCCTATTCCTCCTGACCTACTGAATGAGCCTACCACGGGCTCATTCAAATGCCTTGCTGAAGTCCATATACACCACATCCACCGCTCAACCCTCATCACCTTGTCTAGTAAGATCCTCAAAGAACACAATAAGATTTGAGAGGCATGACCTGCCCCTCACAAAGCCGTGCTGATTGCATTTAATCAAGCCATGCTCTTCCAGATGGTCATAAATCCTACCCCTCAGAATCCTTTCTAACACCTTGCAGATGATAGATGTGAGACTGACTGGTCTGTAATTGGCAGGGATTTCCCCATTTCCTTTCTTGAAGAGAGGAATTACATTTGCCTCCCTTCAGTCCTCAGGTACGACTCCGGTGGAGAGCGAGGATGCAAAGATCTTCTCAAGCGGGGAAGCAATCACATTTCTCACTTCCCAAAGCAGCAGAGGACAAATCTGATCTGGCCCTGGTGACTTGTCAATCTTAATGTTTGTCAAAATATTCTGTAAAATTTAATCAGATCCCTCCTAATCCTTCTAAACTCCATTGAATACAGACCCAGAATCAACCGATGCACAGTTAGGCTCTTCCGTCATTGGAAATGAGAATGTTTGTCGAGCCATCTCCCCAAGCGAGTTGTTTAACTGGCCACTACCACTCATGACTTGCAGAACTGCAGAGCTCAGATCAGACCCATTGGTTGTGGGATTACTTAGCTCTGTCACTTGCTGCTTATGCTATTTGACATACAAGTAGCCCTGTTTGGTTAGCTTCACCAGGTTGACCCCTCATTTTTGGGTATGACTTGTGCTACTTCTGGCATGCCCTCATGCACTCTCCATAGAGCATATAAAATGGAAAGATGTGGGGGTTGCCATCTTTAATACAGCCATTTGGAGCATGTCTTAAACTTAAGTGCATCTTTGCAACACAGCTAGTATCTAATGTACCAGCAAGTAAAACATCCGTTTGTGGGATGAAAACACCCAAAGACAATTAATAACAGTATAACATGTGGGGGATGAAGATTGTTGCCTAATACTTCAAGTATATGCATGAACAATTTTTAAGATGTGACATAAAGGAGTAATCTTTTACACCAAGTTGCCTTGCACACAACAATCCATGGTAAATCAAGCATGCTCAGAACCACTGCAACAAAAAGAAAACTTGAAACATCAGTGTTGAGGTAGTTAAAATGGGTTATCAGGAAAAGTTGTTAGACTCTGACCTAATCGGATAGCTAGATGTTTATAGAGGAAAGACTGTACCATATATATCTTGGAAAGAAATAAATGCCTTTGATAAATTTGAACTTTTGTGAAAGTTTCTTCCTCTTTCAGACATGCTGATCAAGGCAATCACTGTTGCTTAACCATATTTACTGGTTCTTAAATCCTTGGAATTCCTACAAACTTACTTCATGCCAATTAATTTCCATTTCTGTAATCTGTGACAAGTTTGGCATGTTGCCCACTTTTGCTTTATAATTGATAATACCATATGGAGACTCTTCAGTATCAAACTCCTTTAATTTCCCCAAGCAACATACTAAGAATATAGTGCCAGATATAGCTTTACTTTCCCTGGCAGTGCATTATGTACTTCTGGAAAATTTCAGCAGCGACTGGAATTTGAGTTGGAGATCATGTGGCCTCATTTTTGAACAGCCATGATTTTTGACTTCTCCAAAATACTTTTTATTATAAAAAGTATGCGGCAATGCTAATCCTTTTCTTGCTCACTTGAGTACTTAAGCGAAGGAGTAACATTCACCAGTCGTTTTGCTAGATCTAAGTCCAAGGTCTTCCAAAAGTAGGCAAGAGTCGAGTGGTCAAAAAAAGGTACAATTTTTCCTGCATCACCCAAACAAAGGTTACGGAGTCTCCATGACTGCATTATCCTTCTTCATCTGCAGGGATCAAAAAAAAAAAAATCACACCCCAACCATTCCAGAGGACTCTTGCAGTTTAGGGGGTACTTTCTCATTCTCATTAGCTTCTTTATTATGTGATGCAATCACATAGTAATCATACCCTCTTGTTTGTGTTGGCATATGGGGTGTTTGAAATTTCAGAAGGAGAATTAGAAGAATTCATTAATATTCTCAATTATCAATCCTCTAAGCTTAAAAGGCACAACCCATAGGAAATCAATAATTTCATAATCACCACAGCATTTAAACTGGTAAAACAGGGTATTAGGTCACATAAGTCAAAAAACAGACTTCCACACAAAAAAAATCATCCTAAGTACACCTTGTGCAGATTGTTGAATTCACAGCAGTTTCCATCACAATCACAGCTGAACTATATTAACCAGGTAGTTATTATTAACTGCATCTCAGATTTCAGTTTCACAATTGATGGTGTTCATTATAATACTGCTGATTACATTTTGCCCCCCCCACCTCCCCAAAAAAGGTGTGACTGAATTTAAGTAGCCTCGAGCCACAGAATCAATGTTAATTTTCAAGGAATTAAGTATAACATTGATTTCAAGTTTTTTGTTCTCAGTTGGTTCTAGATGTTTACTCGCTGACAGCTTTAAAATTTCCAATGGAGCCACTTATCTTCACAAGTTTCATGTGATTGCAGTACAAGTCAACATCTGTAATTGGAGATGCAGTCCCTTTCAGATTCTGTCTTTATGTACAGGGTGACCTCCACAAGCAGTTACTCCGATGGTTTAATCCAATGCAGGATGAAACTGCTTGCCCCCCTCAACTTTTGAGCGCTGGTGTGCTCTGCAGGTTGTCTTCATCAAGTAAACCCTCTTCCCACAATGCCTCTCCTGCAATCCAATTTAGTGGATTTTCCCAGTTTTATTCCACTCTTACCTATTCATTAAATGTCAGATAAATCAACAGTTTCTCTTTGGAGAGGGTGCAGAGAAGGTTTATGAGAGTGTTGCCTGGTATGGAAGGTGCTAGCTATGAAGAGAGGTTGGGTAGGTTAGGATTGTTTTCATTAGAAAAAAGGAGATGGAGAGGGTGACCTGACTGAGGTCTACAAAATCATCAAGGTAAGACAGGATAGATAGAGATAAGCTTCTTCCCCAAGGTGAAGGATTCAATAATGAGAGGTCATGCATTCAAGGTGCGAGGTGAAAAGTTTAAAGGGGATACACACAGCAAGTACTTTACACAGAGGTTGGTAGGAGCCTGGAACGCTTTGCTAGCAGAAGTAGTAGAGGCAGGCATGGTAGATTCTTTTAAGGTGCGTCTGGACAGATGCGTGAGTAGGTGGGCAGCAGAGGGATACAGATGCTCAGGAATTGGGTGATAGGTTTACACAGTGGATTTGGATTGGTACAGGCTTGGAAGGTCAAAGGGCCTGTTCCTGGGCTATAAGTTTTCTTTGTTCAAACAGGTTTACCAACATGAAATTTCAAAGTCAGTAAACTTATTTTAAGAACCACTAAAGTAATGGAATTAAATGCCATTTAATTGTATTCTTCTTCCACAATGGAGCACTTGATATATCAGTGGCCTAGTGATGTTATCCTACGCTCTGAATGTAGAAACTCAGCAAATGTTCTGGGGACCCAGGTTCAAATCCCACCACGACCGATGATGGTATTGCAATTCAATAAAAAAAATTAAAGAATCTACTGATGACCATTGTTGATTGTCAGGAAAAAAAAAACATCCAAGTCTCATTAATATCCTTCAGGGAAGGAAACCTGCCATCTTCACCTGGCCTGCCTACATGTGACTCCAGATGCACAATGAGGTTTGTGAGCAACTGCCCGCTGGCCAATCAAGGATGGGCAATGAATGCTGGCCTAGCCAGCAACACTCATCCTGTGAATGAATTAAAATAACATTTAATTAAAATCCAATACCTATCATTCAGGACAACACCTTCTGCTTCAGGTGGTGCTATTGACAGTTGGAAGGGGGTGTTAAAGTAGTGCTGTTGCTCATCTGACCGGTGAACCACTTCTCCACCTCGAACCACCAAGAAGCCAGAGTCTCCCAAGTTTGCTGTATGTAACTGATGATTACTACGGTCCAAAACAACTAAACAAGCAGTACTACTCCCTACAAAGAAAAAAGGACAAAATTACATAGAGAACAGATGGAAGCAAGGTAATGGTGAAACATAAATACAAAACTAATAATTGATATTACTGCAGTCAAATGATTAAAAAGCTTTTACTGGATAAAAACCTCTTAATGGCAGACCAATACATGAAGAACATGCACTCATCTTAAACAAGAATTTAATTGCCTTGAGACAAGTTTATAAGAGATACCTCTGTATCACAGATGGGACTATGGCTTCAACACAAATCTGCACATTTGTTTGAAGGCATAGCTTTAGTATCCAACAGAACAATCAATACAGGTTTAACTACACAATGCAACTTTGGATGTCACAATGAGAAATGGCCATTTGATCCAAAAAGATCCCACAATATCCCTTAAGACTAACATTTAACCATCATTGTAACTGACCATGGGCCAAATTTCATTTACACTAACTATTGTGAAGCTAACCTCTTAATACAATTTATTTTTAGGAATATAATCTAGTTCACTCAAGATTCAAGCATTAAATCTAGATAAATTGAAACACTTGGTTGAGGAACTGGAAAACAGAATAGGGGTTAATCACAATTAGTGCATAAATTTAGCAAGATCAGAATTAGAAGTGAGAAAACTTAAACAGAGCTGACCTACTTCTGGATCTCTTGGTAGTCAGTAACAATTGTTAATTCAAAATATTTAAATTATTTAGGTGGCTCACAGATGAAAATTAAAAGCGGTTGGTAAGGAAGGGAGTTCAGTGAAGGGACTATGAAAAACTCTACTAGAGAAATAAATGAATTCACATGGGTCAGAGTCAAAGAACTTTTGATGGTGAAAGATGAGTTTGTATTTATATTTAGAACATCGCAACCATGTCTTGTTGCCATGGATTCAGGCTGTGGCATCAGATAATGTGTAGTTATAAACTGTTAAATTTGTGCTGCTTACTTTAATTAAAGTTTTCGTTTAAAATTGTAACCACATACATCATTTCTTTTAGAAAATCACAGATATTCAAATTACTCAAAAGTTTTGGTCCATCTATACCAGAGTTGTAATAACAACAACCAAATAGTAATTTATTCTCACTTTCCACACAGATTATTATTTAGTGACAGTGAAGGGATAGATATATGTCCAAGTAAGTATGGTGTGGGGTTTGGAGGGAGATCTTGCAAGCGGTGGTATTCCTATAAACTGCTGCCCTTATTCTTTCCAGGAGGACAAGGACACAAGTCTGGAAGGTGCTGGAGGAGCTTCGGTGATTTAATGCAGCACATGCTGTAGATGTTATATATTGCTGCCATCATGTGATGCCGAACAGTCTGTTTTGTTTGGTTTTATATCAAGTATTGAAGCTGCATTCAGCCAGGCAAATAGAGTTTCCATCACAGGCCTGATTTGTTCCTTGTGGACTGATATTTGAGAGATGGAAGTTAAGTTATTTATTGCAAAATTTCTAGTCTCTCACCTGCTCTTGTAACTACAATATTTATATGACTGGTCTAGTTCAGTATTGTGGTCAATGGTGGCCTCCAGAATATTATTAGTGGGAGATTCAGCAATGGTAATGCAGTTGATCATTAAGGAATGACAATCAGAAGCTCTGTTGTTGGAGATAGTCATTCTTGCCACAAGTGCCAGATATGTTAGTTGCCACTTAATCAGCCCAAGACTATGTTGTCCAGGTCTTATGAACATACCACCTGGGCCAAGATGAATTTTTATTTTCCAATGATTACTAATCATAAGCACATGACTGTGTCAAAAGTAAAGATTTGGACAACACGTTAAACTATGTTTACGCTCACAGGAATTGGTTCCTAATTCCTGTGATATGTGAAAAGTAAACAATAACCACAGTGCATACAGGTAAAAGACAATTCTCAAAAGTACAAGGAAGCAAAGCCCTACAAACAAGAAAAAAAAAGTTAAAACCCACTACTTACCTAACAATGGTACTTTGTTCTGTAGTAATTCACAATAGCTTGCAGTAAGAATCCCTACAGGGTTGGTTGGTACAAAACGTCCTTCCCTTACTAGACGCTCACATGTTCGCATCAGGGTCCCTGAGAATTGGGAAGGATCAACACCATAATCTCTCCAACCTCCAACTCCATCTGCTACCCCTGGAAGTGAATCAATTGCATAAAGATTTAAAATTCACTTGAAACAAAAGAAAAGCTTGAAAATTTAAAACTAAGCAGAAACAGTAAGAAAACTCAAGTACTATCTACACTGAGAACAGCTACAAACGTTGGGCATTGAGCCTTTGCTAAAAGAAGACATTTCCAGCATTTACAGTTGATTTGTCAAATTCCACTTCATGGGAGATGGTTTTGAATTGGAACTTGAAACAATTCTTTGACTTGGGTCTTCCCAATAAGGAAGAAAGTCAATGTCTATCCTGAAAGGGACCAAGTTACATTGTTTTAGCCACATTACTTTTCATAAAAAACCTTGCATATTTCACATGCTTTACTAAACCACAAAGAAATTTTGAAGTAGCATTCAACAAATTTTGGAATCTGGAACAAAGTTATTAGAAACAGTATATTTAATAGAGTTTGGAATGACACTTCGGTAGTTGTTGAGAATGTTAATTCAGACAACGAAGTTCAGTCTAAGACAAAGCACAGCTCGGTGACTTTAAAACTGGACAGTCACCTCCAGTCAAACTATTTCACAATATTTTGTTGGTCTTTCTTTGATGTGTGAACAGGTTTATTTCTAGCTCATATGTTTATTGAGATTCCTTCTACTCATTTTTAGGAATTGAAAGGCCAGATTGAAAATCAGTGAATCAAAAATGTGACCTCTTCTTGAAGTCAAGCAGAATAATTTCTCAAAATCATGTTCAGCACCACACTACAAATTTAATGTGCAGCCTTGCTGTTCCATTTAGTGAAGTTTCACTTTTGCGAAAACTCAATCACTGATGGTCCCAAGCCATCATTTTCTTTATCTGCAGATCCACAGCAAGTTCATTCTCATATCAAGAATGAACAAGTCTTTAATTTGATTTGTAAAGAAAGTCCAATTTACCTTTGTCAAGAAAGTTTATAAACTGGTTCAGCAATTTGATAAATCTTCTCAGTACTTTGCCTGACTGACAGCACATTGCATGAAGTACACAATTTTTGAGTAAATGGAGGCCAATCTCTGTCTTTCAGCAGCTCAAACTGGTGGTTGTTTAGCACATTGGATGATGCAAAAACATGTGCAACAGATCCCATTACATCCTTGATGAATTATACAATAAAAGACTGCTATATACTTTTAATTGATTTTAGCAATGTGACAATAAGGTCAGAGTTTTGGCCAATTAGGCAATACAGCAGTGGTAATTGAAATCAAATGATTTAGGATGTGTTTGAATCTCAGTCAAAAGCTCTGCACCACATAAGTGTTTCAGTCCAATACACCCCAACAGCTTCTAGAATTCAAAATCTTGCTCAACAAATTGCACTAATTGGTCATTTGCAAAAATGTGAAAACGCAAGATAATGTATTAGCTCAGCTTTCAGAGATGCAAGTTGCTAGGCAGATTCAGTTAAAAATAAAGTCTGGCAGAACCATAAGACATAGGAACAGAAGTAAACTATTTGGCCCGAGGAGTTGCTTTGCAATTCAATGAGATCATGATTGATCTGATAATCGTTAACACTTTGCTGCCTTTTCCCCATAAACTATCAATTCTCTTACCACTTAATCTGTTCATCGCAGCCTTGATAGGCCTCTGCACTAAAAAACTCCACAATTTCCTCATCTTAAATTGGTGGTTAATTAGAGATTGTGAAGCAAATGAGGACTGCAGATGCTTGACCAGCTGTGTTTGTTGAACACCACACTCGCCTCCATGAGAGATTGTGCCTTCTGATCCTAGAGACTCTCCCACAAGAGAAGACAACTTCTCCACATTTATCCTGTCAAGCCCCTCAAGAATCTTATGTTTCAATAAAGTTGCCTCGCATTCTTCTAAACTCAGAGTACAGGTCTTGGGATCAACCTAAATAATGTTCTTTGAACTGCATCCAATGCCTGTACATCTCACCTTGGATACGGTGACCAAAACTGTTCGGTGTTACAGCTGTGGTCTGACTAGTGCCTTGTACACATTTAGCTAGACTTCTCAATTTTTATATTTCATTTCCCCTTGAAAATACAATTTACCTTCCCTATCACCTGTTGAACTTGGATGCAAGTTGTCTAAGATTCAACTACAAGGACCCCTAAATTCCTGTGCTGCAGCTTTTTGCAGACATTCCCCATTTAAAAAATATTCAGTTTCTCTTCCCCTGCCGAAGTGCATAACTTCGTATTTCCCACATTATATTCCACCTGCCAAGTTTCTGCACACTCAACATGTCTATATCCTTTTAATAACGATTGTAGGTCTCAAATATTAAGACCATAAGACATAGGAGTGGAAGTAAGGCCATTCGGCCCATCGAGTCCACTCCGCCATTCAATCATGGCTGATGCGCATTTCAGCTCCACTTACCAGCGTTCTCCCTGTAGCCCTTAAATCCTCTAGACAATAAGAATCTATCAATCTCGGCCTTGAAGACATTTAGCTTCCCGGCTTCCACTGCACTCCGTGGCAATGAATTCCACAGGCCCACCACTCTCTGGCTGAAGAAATGTCTCCGCATTTCTGTTCTGAAATGACCCCCTCTAATTCTAAGGCTGGGTCCACGGGTCCTAGTCTCCTCGTCTAACGGAAACAATTTCCTAGCATCCACCTGTTCCAAGCCATGTATTATTTTGTAGTCTCTATTAAGTCTCCCCTTAATCTTCTAAACTCCAACGAATACAATCCCAGTATCCTCAGCCGTTCCTCATATTCTGAGGATCAAGGTGGATTTTTAGATTATTTTCAAATGAATCAATTTAACCATTTAAGAACTGTTTTTGGACAGAATCCAACTTTAACGCATGTTCTGTTGAGAATTAATTTCAGTCACAAAGCTCATTTTTGACTGTACATTTCTCCTTCCTTTGACAATGCATACATAGGGAAATTAGATTACATAAGAGCTTCCTCAAATATGTTGAAACTCTGCTAAACAAGAATATGGTTGTGCTCCCTATAACTCGATGATTATCACAATTTTACTGCATATCAATAGGTCTGAACTCCCTATTTCATATCTGGTGACCATCTCATCTTGATGGCTCTAGTTTTGAGATCCCCCACATGGAAACATTCATTCCACACCTGTTCTATTAAACCCTTTCATAATTTTCCAAGAATGCCAAGGGTACTTCTCAGCTGTCACTTTTCAAGAGTGACAGTCTGTTCATTCTTTCCCAATAGGTACTTTGTATTTCTAATACTATCCCTGCAAATAGTTTTTTGCACTCTTCAGTGCATTTCCTTTTTGTAATGTACAACCACTATTGTGATTTAACTGAGCTTCGATACAGGTTTAGCACAACTTTACTACTTACAAATCATCTTCAAAATCTCAAACTTTACTACTGTCCAGCTCTCTCTCAGAATTAAAAAAGGCATCTGAGTGGTTATATGAATAGGAAGGGTTTAGAGGGTTATAGACCGAATGCTGGCAAACGGGACTAGATCTTGGGATGTCTGATCAGTGTGGAAGAGTTGAACCGAAGAGTCATACGGCACAGAAACAGAACCTATGACCATAAGATCATAGATATATGAACAGAATTAGGCCATTTGGCCCATCGAGTCTGCTCCACCATTCGATCATGGCTGACAATTTCTCAACCCAATTCTCCTGCCTTCTCCCCATAACCCTTGATCCTCTTAACTAATCAAGAACCTGTCTGTCTTAATTAGACAGAATGACTTAGCTTCCACACCTTTCTGTGGCAATGAATTCCACAGATTCACCACCAGACTAAATAAGTTCTTCATCTCGCTGCTAAAGGGTCATTCCTTCACTGAGGCCATGCCCTTGGATCCTAGTCTTCCCTACAAGTAGAAACTTCATCTCCATATTCACTATCTGGGACTCTCAGTATTCTGAGAGTTTCAATGAGATACCCCTCATCCTTCTAGACTCCAGTCAGTACAGACCCAGTTCTCAACTACTCCTCATATGACAAGCCTTTCAACTCCAGAACCATTCTTGTAAACCTCTTCCAACACCAAAACATCCTTCCTTAGATAGGGTCCCTGAACTACTCTATATATTCAGCCTTATACAGTCTTAGCAGTACATCCCTACTCTTGTATTCTAGCCCTCTCAAAATGAATGCTTTTATTGTACTTATCTTCCTGACAGCTAAACTTGCTTGTTAAGGGTAAGTGAATCCTGAATGGACATCTTTAAGTTCCTTCTGTGCTTCATATTTCCAAGCTCTTTCCCCATTTAGAAAATAGTCTACGCCTCTATTCTTCCAATTAAATTGCATAATCTCTCACTGGCCCACACTGTACTCCAACACTTCTTTACCCACTCCGAGTCAGTTCAAATCCTTTTACAGCCTCCCCACTTCCTCAATGCTACCTGTCCCTCCGCCGTTAAGCATTTGCAAACTTAGTGCCCTCAGTTCCTTCATCCACATTGTTAAAAGTTAAGGTCCCAACACTGACACCTGCAGAATTTAGAATCATAGAGAGTCACAGAGGTGGACAACAGCCTACAGCCTACAGCCCCTTCCTCTGGCAGCTCATTCCATACGTGTAGGTCCATAAAGGTGTCGGATACAGTGTCAATCAAGTAGGCTGCTTTGACTTGGATGATGTCAAGCATCTTGGAGCTATATTCATATTGGTATGCAGAGAGGATATTTCATCACAGAAGTGACTTGTGCTATATATATCATGGAGAGGCTTTTAGAAATCAGAAGGGAAATTAGTCACCACAGAATTCACAAATTGTGTTTTACAGCTACAGTATGTTTGTGCTTGGACCATTACAGTTTGTGTTCAATAATAACTTCCAAGATGTTGAGACAGAGAGCGCGCGAGAGAGAGTGACACACACACGCGTACACAGACACCCACACACGCACCCCCTCACAGACTTAAGATACTCTGCACTACACACACACACACACACACACACACACACACACACACTTTGTGGGGTGAATTTTATCTTGCAGGGTTACATTGTACTTTGTTCAAAAACTACATGAATTTATGCAAAACTCCGTTGTCTCACTTTTTAAGATTAGAATCAATCTAAACATCATGGCATAGACAGAGAACACAGGGGGCCAACACCTTCAACATATTGTCTAGCTATCACCACTGTTAACAGCTAACCCGAGAATGCAACTTTTTAAAAAAGGTTTTGTGATTTACACATGAAAGAAATGAAACTGTCACTGTATTCTAACAGATGAAAGGATTAACAATCAATTTTTCAATGTATAATTTCAGTTCCATCACACTCTAAATTTTTGCTATAAATTTTGGGCGTTAGGATTGAGCCCTCCATTACAACCTGATGAAGGAGCGTCGCTCCGAAAGCTAGTGTGCTTCCAATTAAACCTGTTGGACTATAGCCTGGTGTTGTGTGATTTTTAAACTTTGTACACCCCAGTCCAATATCAGCATCTCCAAATCAGAGAATAGTAGCTACTGTATAAATGCAGCCTGAAATCCTTCATTAATTTACTATCTAACTTTGTACATTTTCAGTGATGGAAAAAATGTCCAAGACCAGCATTTTGACAAGAGGGCTGTGTCACGGAGCAGATAAGAGGCCAGAAGCTCAACTCCAATTCAAATGGAATGCCAAGGCAGTTCACAACCTGGTTCAAAGACAAAGACAATGACAAAGGAAAAGTAGAGTTTGAGGTGATGACTTAATTATTTAAATGAAAAAAATACAGATGATGCATTTCTGAGTCCAAGTCATGAAGTTCAATGGAGGAAATACTGAAAAGTCAATAAGTCAAAAGGTATGGATGATCTGTATACAAGTGAAGATTAAACTCATGATATGATATATACAAACTCTAAATGATGGCCCTGCGATATCTTCACTGGATGCATTAAGTTGGGTTGGGCGAAGAGATTGTAATTCAACTGACAAATGTTCTCTCTCTTTTGGAAGCCAACAGGGAAAAAAACCTATAGGCAAGAAAAAGACTTCAAATGTAGTCGAACAATTTCTCTTGCCTAATCAAAGATCTTATTTCCCAGAGAAGCAGAATTCATGACTTTGAAGTGGATCACTCTGAAAGAGTGCATCAGTACAAATCACTAACAATGAGATAGTGAGGCATGAGTAAAATTATCCAAGGACTGTACAAGGAAAAGTTTTGGTGCAACTCAAACAACTTGACAGAAGTACTTGGTGTATTTCCTTAACCAAATGCAGGCTCTTCAAACATCAGCATAAATTGCCAAAGCAATTACAAATTAGACAGGCTGATTCTCTCCATTGTTCAAAATCAAACCACTTCTGCGGGAAATATTAACTTCGGCCTTTGTTTTGTCACTGTAAATATGCAGTTAGAAAGTAAATTAGTGATGGATTTAAGGTTGCATTTATACAGTAGCTCATTCTATCAGCTGTAACATCAATTTCAATCCAACAGTCTTAATTTGCGCCACCTCGTGCTCCCACGAGGAGGTTGAACAGTTCATCCACTTCACCAACACCTTCCACCCCGACCTCAAATTCACCTGGACAGTCTCAGATTCCTCCCTCCCCTTCCTCGACCTTTCTATTTCTATCTCTATCTCAGGCGACCGAATCAACACGGACATCTACTACAAACCGACCGACTCCCACAGCTACCTGGACTACACCTCCTCCCATCCTGCCCCCTGTAAAAACGCCATCCCATTCTCCCAATTCCTTCGACTCTGCCGCATCTGCTCCCAGGAGACCAGTTCCAAAAACGCACAACCCAGATGGCCTCCTTCTTCAAAGACCGCAATTTCCCCCCCGACGTGGTCGACGATGCCCTCCACCGCATCTCTTCCACTTCCCGCTCCTCCGCCCTGGAACCCCGCCCCTCCAACCGCCACCAGGACAGAACCCCACTGGTCCTCACCTACCACCCCACCAATCTCCATGTACAGCGCATCATCCGCCGTCATTTCCGCCACCTCCAAACGGACCCCACCACCAAGGATATATTTCCCTCCCCTCCCCTATCAGCATTCCGTAAAGACCACTCACTCTGTGACTCCCTCGTCAGATCCACACCCCCCACCAACCCACCCTCCACTCCCGGCACCTTCCCCTGCAACCGCAGGAGGTGCAAGACTTGCGCCCACACCTCCCCCCTCACCTCCCTCCAAGGCCCCAAAGGAAACTTCCATATCCGCCACAGATTCACCTGCACCTCCACACACATTATCTATTGCATCCTCTGCACCCGATGTGGCCTCCTCTATATTGGGGAGACAGGCCGGCTACTTGCGAAGCGTTTCAGAGAACACCTCTGGGACACCCGGACCAACCAACCCAACCACCCTGTGGCTCAACATTTCAATTCCCCCTCCCACTCCACCAAGGATATGCAGGTCTTTGGACTCCTCCATCGTCAGACCACAACAAAACGACGGTTGGAGGAAGAATGCCTCATCTTCCGCCTAGGAACCCTCCAACCACAAGGGATGAACTCGGATTTCACCAGTTGCCTCATTTCCCCTCCCCCCACCCTGTCTCAGTCAAATCCATTGAATTCAGCACCGCCTTCCTAACCTGCAATCTTCTTCCCGACCTCTCCGCCCCCACCCCAGTCTGACCTATCACCCTCACCTTGACCTCTTTCCACCTATCACATTTCCGACACCCCTCCCCCAAGTCCCTCCTCCCTACCTTTTATCTTAGCCTGCTGGACAAACTTTCCTCATTCCTGAAGAAGGGCTTATGCCCGAAACGTCGATTCTCCTGTTCCCTGGATGCTGCCTGACCTGCTGCGCTTTTCCAGCAACACATTTTCAGTCTTAATTTGCAGTCAGGCAGCAGAAGTTAGTTTTCAGGATTGGGTGTGAACTCTACTCTCACACACTTACAGCTCTGCAGATGCTGTCAAATTTTAAAATGTGCTCAGCGAGAAGTGCCCATTCTGAAAAAAAAAAGTTTCAAGGAGGCCACGAAACTTCACTTTTGAAAACAGATTGGATATAATTTTTTTCTACTTTTTGTTCGTGGGATATTCAGGTAGTGCTGGCTACATCAACGTTTATTGCTCATCCCCAATTGCTCTTGGAAGTGCTGCAGAGCTTGGGATCCACAATTCCAAAAAAGGGCACTCGTTTTAAAAGCCGAAAGAACTACGGATGCTTTAAGACAGAAACAGAACTTGCTGGATAACCTCAGCAGGTCTGGCAGCACCTGCGCAGAGAAATCAAAGTTAACGTTTCGGGTTCAGTTCTGAGGAAAGACCCGAAACGTTGACTTTGATTTCTCGTCGTAGATGTAGCTAGACTAGCTGAGCTTTTCCAGCAACTTTTATTTCTGGCACTCGTGTTCTATTTGCGTAAATATTCATTGCGCATGTATACTCTAATGTTTACATTATAATTTTACTAAGCATGGATCAAGTTAATTACAATCAATAACTTCACTGTTCCTAATGTTTCAAAGTCACAAATAAATTGCAACATGTAGGCGATTTCAGATTTCCTGTCGCGTTCAAATGCGGAAGTCAGCCTCAGTCCGCCGATCCAAACATAGAAGTTTGTTCAAAGGGCACACATTGAAACTGTGCTTCAACATTAACACTCAGTTTTTTTCAACCGTGGGAATTTAGTTCCTTTGCAATAAAGACCAAGAATCTCCGATACTTCCCTCATGATTTTCACAGTTCAGCAAAACAAGACGACCAACGCACAGACATAATCCGAGAAATATACACATTTAGAAGGTTTCTAACTTTCGACTTTTAACGAGTGGGGGTTAAGGGGTGAAGGGAGATGGGAAGAAACTAAATAGTAGTTAATTTCACACATTACCATAAAAATGAGAGCGATTAAAAAAGGCCACGACTTACTCAATAAGCACCGACTGCAGTCGGTGATAGGTTCCGAAGTACTACGACGCTTTAACAAATTGTTGAGTGAAAAATATCATAAAGGACGCTTTACATCTAGCAGAATTTTGTCTCTCCTCGTCGAAGCCGAGCAGGGCCTTTGGTATCTGCTACAACATAGGCTTGCCTCAACCCATTCTTTTCGTTTCTGTTTTGTTTCAAAACGTTGCTGCTTACTTACTGAAAACAAATACTGTAAATGAAATCACCCACTTACCCAAAACATCAGCACTCCTGTGCCGGGCAATGAAACACGCATCATCTCCATAACACATTCCCTTCTTCAATATCCCTTTCCTGAAGTCCTTCCCAAAGCCGCAACTGGCTGTAACTAGGCTATAATCCCGAGAATCCGTCTGGGAAAGTCCTCCTAATACTGCTCTGGCCACCAGTCTTCCATAGGACAAAACAGAAAACATCCCTGCACCCCCGAGGGTCCTGAGCGGCACCTTGAAGTCCGGAGGGGCAGGGGAAAGAGAGGCAAAGACTGCGGACACACTCCACTCACTCTCACGCTCGCAACAGCGACGCACAGCTTCCCGTTCTCGATTCGCTCCTACTTTTCCTTTCCGCTCTCCTCTCCGAAACACATACACTCGCGTCACTTAAAGTCTGCGCTTCAGGCGGACGCGGCCGGCTCCGTCAAACTGCAGCCCGACGATCGCCATCTTCCTTACGCAAAACGTAACACCACCGGCAATCGGTCACCCCGACCGCTCATGTGAACGTTACAGCACTTCACCTCCCACTCACTGCTCTCGTGACCGCGCACGCGCGTCATTAGGACAGTGCGTCATTCAGACCCCTCCGAAGGCCCCCAAGAGGCCAGGGCACCGCGTCATCGCCGTGCAGACGTCACGAACGTTTTTAAACGGTGCGATGGCGTCATGCAAACACTGAACGCCGCCTCTTAAAATTAATTTTTAATTAATACACGTTACAGTCGGTGAAACCCAGTGATTTACTTATAAATAAAATTTACCACAGATTGTCCCATCAACCGACAGGAAGCGGATACTGATGATTGGTTGTTTAATGGTTGCCCACGGCAATGGAGCTAACCGTTTCTTTATGCATCGTTATGAGACTCTTGTCCATCAGCGTTATTGACGCCGACGATAACCTGACTGACAGTGCGGGTACGTCAGAGCCGTTGAATTCTAGCTCTGGCAATACCACCAACTTCAATTCGTGGACAGATTTAACAACAACATTGTCAACGGTAACGCAAAGCGAGGTTCCGCCGCCAGCAGGTACACTGCCAAATCTTCAAATAAACGGTAGGTTTATGTTCCTGTGTTGCTTGGTTATATTTAAAGGCGAGATTTTTTTTTCTTAAAGACCGCAGAATAAGCGTCAGCAGGAACATAACTTGTGTTCGCAAAGAACAAAAGAATTAACCTTGGAAAATGACTCAGTTCGGTAAACCCGAAATGCCGATTTTCCTGCTCCTCGGATGCTGCCTGACCTGCTGTACTTTTCCAGCACCACTATAGTCTTGACTCAGTTCGATAATCAATAATCCTTTCCATGAGTGATATTCCCTCAGCCAGTTTTTGTTAATTTCATCAGTGGTTGGTACCTTCTGCTTTCATGGGCAGAGCAGGGAAACAAATAGCACGTCTACTGCACCCAGAATGGAAATGGGAGAAGGGTGTTTGTTTTGTGCATTTGTGGTTATGTCCCAATATCTAGACCAGGAGACCAGGTTCAAGTCCAAACTGCTCCATTGCTGTTCGGTAACATCTCTAGGCAGGTTGATTAAGAAAACATCATCTATAAGCGTAAAAGGTCCAGAAGACCCTGGTTTATGTACCAACTACACCCGCACCAATCAACCAAACCGCCCCGTGGCCCAACATTTCAACTCCCCCTCCCACTCTGCCGAGGACATGGAGGTCCTGGGCCTCCTTCAACGCCGCTCCCTCACCACCAGACGCCTGGAGGAAGAATGCCTCATCTTCCACCTCGGAACACTTCAACCCCAGGGCATCAATGTGGACTTCAACAGCTTCCTCATTTCCCCTTCCCCCACCTCATCCTAGTTTCAAACTTCCAGTCCCCTTGACTTGTCCGACCTGCCTAGCTCCTTTTCCACCTATCCACTCCACTCTCTCCTCCCTGACCTATCACCTTCATCTCCTCCCCCACTCACCCATTGTATTCTATGCTACTCTCTCCCCACCCCCACCCTCCCCTAGCTTATCTCTCCACGCTTCAGGCTCTCTGCCTTTATTCCTGATGAAGG
This sequence comes from Chiloscyllium plagiosum, assembly GCF_037043375.1. Classification (NCBI taxonomy): domain Eukaryota; kingdom Metazoa; phylum Chordata; class Chondrichthyes; order Orectolobiformes; family Hemiscylliidae; genus Chiloscyllium; species Chiloscyllium plagiosum. Next base: position 30,118,379 of record NW_028270162.1, on the reverse strand, counting down.
GCTTTTGCCCGAAACGTCGATTTTGCTGAAGCTCCTCGATGCTGCCTGAATTGCTGTGCTCTTCCAGCACCATTGATCCAGAATCTGGTTTCCAGCATCTGCAGTCATTGTTTTTACCTTGCTCTAGATATATCATAACTTGACAGCCCGAACAGGAATGAAATCTGTGCTCTTGTTTTTTTTTCTCTGAACGATATACCTATCCTTCCCAGAATCAGTGTTGATACTTCACATATCAATATCCGTTTCAAATTAATTAGTAAATAGAGTCATAGTGTTGTACAGCATGGAAACAGGCCCTTTGGTCCACTTGTCCATGCCAACCTGATAAAATAAATTAATCTAGACCCATTTGCCAGCATTTGCCCATATCCTCTAAACCCCTCCTATTCATGTACCCATCTACATGCCTTTTAAATGTTGTAATTGTATCTGCCTCCACCACTTCCTCTGACAGCTCATCCCATACAGGGTTAAAATAAGGACTGCAGATGCTGGAGATCAGGGTCGAAGAGTGTGGTGCTGGAAAAGCGCAGCCAGTCAGGTAGCATTCAAGGAGCAGGAGAAACGATGTTTCAGGCATAAGCCCTTCATTAGGAATGAGGCTTGTGGCCCAAGGGGGCTGAGAGATAAATGGGAGGGGGTGGGGCTGGTAGCAAGGAATGCGATAGATAGATGAAATTGTGGGTGAAAGTGATAGATTAGATTAGATTAGATTCCCTACAGTGTGGCAACAGGCCCTTTGGCCCAACAAGTCCACACCGACCCTCCGAAGAGTAACCCACCCAGACCCATTTCCCTCTGACTAGTGCACTTAACATTATGGGCAATGTAGCATGGCCAATTCACCTAACCTGCACATCTTTAGACTGTGGGAGGAAACCAGAGCACCCGGAGAAAACCCATGCAGACACGGGGAGAATGTGCAAACTCCACACAGACAGTTGCCCGAGGTTGGAATCGAACCTGGGACCCTGGTGCTGTGAGGCAGCAGTGCTAACCACTGAGTCACTGTGTCACCCAGTCGAGGAGAGTGGAGGTGAGAAGGAAGATGGAAGATGAGGAAATGGTGAAATCCATATTGATCCCGTATGGCTGGAGGGTCCCAAGGGTGAAAGATGAGGTGGAACACAGATAGGGGTGGGGTGGGAAATATATCCCTGGTGGTGGGGTCTGTTGATAGATGGCGGAAATGGTGGAGGATAATGCAATATATCTGGAGTTTGGTGGGATGGAAGGTGAGAGCGAGGAGGGTTATATTTTTCTCCCCATCCCTACCTGCGTTCCAGAAAGACCATTTCCTTCACGACTCCCTTGTTAGATCCATGCCCGCCACCAACCCACTTCCGTTCGCGGCACCTTCCCCTGTCACCGCAAGAAGTGCAAACCCTGCGCCCAAACCTCCCCCCTTACCTCTGTCCAAGTCCCCTAAGGATTCTTCCACATTAAAACAGAGATTTATCTGTATTTCCACATGTCATCTACTGTGTCCGTTGCTCCTAATGTGGTCTCTACATCGGAGAGAGAGGACGCCAACTTACAGAATGTTTCAGAGAACATCTCTGGGACACACACGAAACAACCCCACCGCCCTGTGGCCGAACACTTTAACTTCCCCTCCCACTCCACCAAGGACATACAAGTCCAAGGCCTCCTCCACTGCCAAAACCTAACCACCCAAAATCTGGAGGAAGAACGCCTCATCTTCCGCCTTAGGACCCTCCAGCCACACGGGATCATTGTGGATTTCACCAGTTTCCTCATCTTCCATCTTCCTTCCTACCTCCACCCTCCTCTCCAGCCTATCACCTTCACCCCCAACTTCATCTACCTATTGCATTCCATGGAAAAAAAACTTTGTCTGTTCATTCTATCCACTCCTCTCATAATTTTATGAATCTCTAACAGATCACCCGTCAGTCTCTGACACAGCAAGGAAAACAGTCCCAGCCTCTTCAGCCACCCCCTATATCTCAGACCTTTCAATCCTGGCAACATCCTTGTAAATCGATTCTGAACCCTTTCAAATTTAAATATTAAGAAAATATGATAGCGTTTATGCCTCTCATAAGGGGATCATAATTTTTAAAAAAATGACTTCTGGAACATGAGTATGTAATTTGGCTGATGTTTCATGTATTACTGAGGGAGCTCTGCATTGTAAGTAAAATGGACCAGGCCAGACCCCCTCAAAACAGCCCAGACCCTAACTTCGCTCGTTGTTTTAAGCAGGTGTCGTGTGGATATTCCAGGAGTGATGCAGCTGGCCCAACCACTTCATTTTAAACAAAACAGAATTTATTTGCAAGATTAGCAAATACAACACAAACAAAAGAGAACAGAATATAGAATAACATAACCTGTCCAAAAACCCAACAGATTATTCCAACTTAATGATGCTGTTTCAGATTCCTGCAACAATCCCCATAAACACCCCTTGGCCAGAAAAGGTAAAATCAAACACAGAGTCTTATAGGAAGAGATGTCAGAGAGAGAGAGAGATGGCAGAGAGATTCAGCAGGGAACACCTTCTTCCATGTAGTTGTTTCTTTGACCAGAAGCCTCAAAAAAACTGACCGCTTGCTCTGAGCAGCCAGACTGCTAAAGCCAAACCAGAGAAAAGCTGAGCTGGGAGAACTGGCCACTCCCCTTTCATTGTACAAGTGTATTTTTTTTAACTTGAAAGCCTTTTTTCTGAGGCAGTATCTGTTACTATAATTAAATTGGCCCTAAAACCCATCCAAACCAGATATCTCAGCAACTCTGCCTTGTATAACACTTTTGAAAAAAAAATGGAATAACACAACCTTGTTAAAGGAGCAGCATCATCAGTAAGATATGGAGTTTTTTTATTGATCAGTCAATATATCCATCGTTAACTCCTCCAGAAATGATGAATTAGCAATGTATCTCATTGTTTTTTAAAATTTTATGATCACTTTGATCCATTTTTGCTCTTTCAGTTCATTCTTTATGTGTTTGCGACTTACTGGTGGAACATTGTGATATACATTGCTGCTGTGATCCAGACTGTAGACAATCTGATCGTTCTACTTTTACAACCTGTGATATTGAGATTGTCACGTAAGTTAAACTGAGAAATTGAGTAATTTATGCATTACAAGAACTTTAATTGATTTGATACGATAGCACATTTACTTAGATCCAGTAAATTGAGATTTTCTTAAATTGTAACTATAATCCTTTTTTATTGTTCACTGATTTTAATAATGTTCGATTTCTAGTATATTATTTTGCAGTTACCTGCTATAAACTGACTAAGACCACCAACGAAAGTGCCTGTGTATCATTGTTTAAGTATTCACTGTCATGATCAAATATCTATTTCTTTCCTGTTCCTCTCCATTTTATGTACCTCAGAACCTCTCCTTTTCATACCAGTAATCTTCACTTTTCTTCCTGTCACTCATAAAATATGAAAATTCCCTCCAAGCCACTCACCATTCTGACTTGAAAACATATCCCCATTCCTTCAGTATCACTGGGCCAGAATTCTGAAGTTCTCTCCCTAACATCATTGTAGATCTACCAATAGCATGTGGACTGCAGTGGTTCAAGAAGGTAACTCCCAACACACTCAAGGGTATCTAGGGAGGGGAAATAAATGCTAGCACAGTCAGTTACAACCACATCCCACAAGTTAATGAAAAACTCCTTCCCTATTTCAGTTTTCTGCAAAAATCCTAATCCATACCTTTGTTACCTCTGGACTTGAGCTATTCCAATTCGTTTCCAACTCACCTCCCATAGTTGACCCTCTGAAAGATTTGATGTCAGCAAAAACTCCACCTGGTCCCTAGCTCATACAGCATCCCATTTACCCATTACCTGTGTTTGCTGATCTATACTGGATCTGGTTAAATAATGCTTAGATTTTAAAATTCTCCTTGTTTTCAAAATGCTATGTGGTTTCACCAAAACCCCTCATTCATACTATCTTGTCTTTGCTGGCCCTCTGAAAGAGCAATTTACTTAGTATTTCTCTCCACCCTTTTTCCAATTGCACTACATTTGGTTTTGTTTTTCATGATCCAATTCTCTTTTGAAAGCCTCAACTGACTTTGCCTTCAGCCAATTCAGAGCTAATGTATTCCTGATCTGAATTATTTAATATAGGAAAAAGATTTTCCTTATGTTGCTGTTATTTATTTTGCCAATTGCCTTAAATCCGGGTTCTTTGATTCTCAATCCTTCCATCCCATTTACTATCGACTGTCCAGACCCCTCCTAATTTTGAATGGACAAATGGAGTATAAGGTGGAAAAATGTGAACTTGTCTACTTTGGCACTTGGAATCAGAGGGAAAGGTCTCCACTCATTGCAGTTGTACCCAGCACACAGAAGGATGGTTGTGGTTGTTGGAGGTCAGTCATCTCAGCTTCAAGACATCTCAACAAGAGTTTCTTGGGGTACTGTCCGAGCCCAACCGTCTTCATCAATGACCTTCCCTCTATCATAAAGTCAAAAATATGGATGTTTGCCAATGATTGCACAATGTTCAGAACCATTTGCAATGACTTGGATACTGATGAGTCCATGTCGAAATGAGAGAAGGCCTGGACAATGTCCAGGGTTGGGCTGAAAAGTGGCAAATATTCATACCATATGAATGCTAGACAATGACTTTCTCCAATAATAGACAGTCTAACCACTGCCCCTTGTTATTTAATGGTATTATCATTACTGAAACCCCCACTATCAACGTCCTTAAGGTTACCATTGATTAGAACTGAACTGGACTCGCTATGATTAGATTACTTACAGTGTGGAAACAGGCCCTTCGGCACAACAAGTCCACACCAACCCTCCAAAGAGCAACCCACCCAGACCCATTCCTCTACATTTAACCTTTCACCTAACACTATGGGCAATTTAGCACGGCCAATTCACCTAACCTACACGTTTTTGGACTGTGGGAGGAAACTAGAGCACCCGGAGGAAACCCACACAGACACAGGGAGAATGTGCAAACTCCACACAATCAGTTGCCTGAGGCAGGAATTGAACCCCGGCCTCTGGTGCTGTGAGGCAGCAGTGCTAACCACTGTGCCACTATATTAATACAGTGGCTACAAGAGCAGGTCAGAGGCTAGGAATACTTCAATGAGTAACTCGCCTCCAAAGCCTATCCGTATCTGGAATGTGTAAGTCAGGATTATGATGTGATACTTGCCACTTACCTGGATCGGTGCAGCTCCAAACATGCTCAAGAAGCTTGACGCCAACCAGGACAAAGCAGCTCACATGATTGACACCAAAATCACATCATTCAGTCATTCAGCAGCAGCATCTTGTAGCAGTGCTAGCTACAAGATGCATTGCAGAAATTCACCACAGGTCTATGGGCAGCACCTTCCAAATCCACAAGTCTTTCTATTGATAATGACAAGGGCAGCAGATATATGGAAATACCAACACCTTCAAGTTCCCCTTCAAGCCACAGATATATCACCATCCCTTCACTATTGCTAGATCAAATTCCTGAAATTCCCTCCGTAACAACATTGTGGGTTTATCTAGAGCATATGGACTACAGCAGTTCAAGAAGGCAATTTGCCACAATCATTTCAAGGGCACCTAGGGACAGGCATAAATGTTGGCCCAGTCAGTAATGCCCATGTCCAATGAGTGAATAAAAATACATAGAAAAGCCCAGTATTACTTAATTGGAGAGAGATTACAGAACTCTGCAAAATTGAGGGTTCTTTGTTCTGAATATATGAATCCCAAAGTTTGTATACAAGTACAGCAAGTGATTAAGGCAAATGAAATGTTGTATATTTAAAGGGGAATGGAATATAAAAATAGGGACATTTTCCTATAACTGTGTGACATCCGGAGTACTGTGTATGGTTTTAATGGTCTGATTTATGAAACAGAGTAGATTTCACAGATAGGGTGAGAGGCCATTAGGAAATTTGAACATGTGAATTTGAATTTTAAACTTGAAATTTGGGGGACCAGAAACCAACACAAGTCATCAAATACATGGGTGACAGATAAGTTGGAGCTTGGCTCAGGTTAGCATATGAGATGTAGAGCTTTGCGTGAATTTTCGACAACAGAGGATGGTGGACTGTACAGGAGATCATTGAATTAACCAAGTCTATAAGCTAACATTTCAGTCACAGATAGAATATTGTATGAATGGAGGAGGACAAGAAGTCATAAGTGGAATAAATATGACACTGAGATGCAGACAACAATAATTTATATTTACCATGTTAGTTTCCCTGATATAGACAGATGAAAAAGAATTATTTCATATTTTTGGTATTTCACTGTCACTGTCATGTATTTTCTGTGGCTCCTCACTTTTCTTTTATCAGTTGCATGTCTACTTTTACTTTATCTTTTATCTTCCTTGACAATCTACTTCTGCAGGGTTTTTTTTTGTTTCAATTTAGAAAAACGTTTTTTTGAATCATTTTGTATTCTCTTTAGTCGTTCTCTCCCTTTCTGGCCAAAGGCATTAGAACAGATGCAGAAACAATTCACAAGAATGACTTAAGAAATTTCAGCTACAGTGATAGGTTGAAGAGGATGGGACTGTTTTCCTTAGGAAGATAAGAAAAGTTGAGAGGAGATTTGATTGAGATGCTATATTCAACTTACAAACTCAAGAATTAGGATCATGGAAATGACATTTTGTCCCTCCGGCCTACAAGATCAGCCATGACTATATGATATTGGCTGATCTACATAGTGATGTCAACTCCACATTCCTGCTAACTCCTGATAACCACTGACTCCTGTGTTAAAGAATTTATCTACCTCTTCCCTTAAAAATATTCAATGACCCAGCCTCCAATACTTTCTCAGGAACAGGATCCAAAAGACACTCAACTCTCAAACCCAAAGAAGAAAAATATCTTCCTCATGTCAGTTTTACATTAGAGGACCCTGATTTTTAAACAATGTACACTAGTTGTTCTAATCTTTCCGAAAAAGGGAAATCATCCTTTCGACATTCACCCTGACAAGCCCCCTCGGGATCCTATATGTCTCAACAAGAACACCTCTCATTCTTTAAAACTTGAATGGGTACAGATACAGCCTGTTCAATCTTTCCTTTTAAGATAATCCAACATCCTAGTTATCAGAAGCATGAACATTCTCTGAACTGCCTCTAATGCATTTACATCCTCTCATAAATTCCATATATTCAGCCGCCTTTTATTTTAACCTTAACGCCTTCTTCGTCTCCAGCTTTTTCTTTCTTTATGGTTTCTTTAAAACCCAGCTCTTTGATCTAAAAGTTAAAACACTCCTAAAAATGTCCTTTTTTGGCAATGTCAGTTTTCAATCTAATTCTACTCTTGCAATTTCTTGAGATGTTTTTCCATTTTAATGGAAAATAAGTGCATGTTGTAACTGAACCCCTATCAAATTACACTGTTGTACATTTTACAGTTAAGATATCCAAGTTGACTATGTAACCCATAGAAAATGGCTCTTAAAATATTAGCTACATTTGCTCACAGACAAAAATAGATAAATAATGTGATTATGTTGTGTTTTTAACTTGGATGTTCAGCATTCTAACCTTCATTGTTGGTTTACATGCTCAGATTTCCTGCTATCTTTTGAAGGGTTTACAAGCCCTGAGTTGCAGAGCCTCTCATGATCAGTTTATCCATAGCTGTTAGAATGATTTATGCAGTATTGTGGTTCTGTAAAGCAAAACAGGGAAGATCTCATTTCTTCAATTTCCTCAAAGTGAAAATATTTGACAATTTTCAGTAACTAGCAGCCTGCCAGAGATCTGGAAAATTATATCAGAGAATGGTTGAAATTGGATGTTGTAACAGGCTACAAGTCAAACTCTGGATTTACCTTGTGAAGCCTCAACGCCTACCTCCCCTTGAACCATGACCCCACATCCGAACATCAAAGCCATCATTGCCAGGGCTGTCACCAGCATCATTACCTCCGGAGATCTTCCCCCTCCTCCCCACTGCCTCCAATCTTGTAGTCTCCTAACCAGGGACAGTCAGTTTCCCTCTCCTTACTAAAATCCACAAACCAGACTGCCAAGGTAGGCCTATTTGATAAGCCTGATCCTGCCCCATCGAGCTCATTTCCTCCTACCTTGACTCCATCCTCTCTCTCCTTGTCCAGTCTCTGCCCACCCATATCCGTGATTACTCTAATGCCCTCTGCCATATTGACAACTTCCAGTTCCTTGGCCCCAATTGCCTCCTCTTCACCATGGATGTCCAATCCCTCTTTACCTCGATTCCCCATTAGGGTGATCTGAAAGCTCTCGGTTTCTTCCTCAATCAGAGGTCTGAGCAATCCCCTTCCCACCATTCTCCTCTGCTTGGCTGACCCTGGTTCTCTCACTAAGCAATTTCTCCTTTAATTTATCCTACCTCTGCCAAGTCAAAGAAATGGCTGTGGGCACCCACATGGATCCCAGTTATACCTGCCTCTTTATGGGGTGTGTGGAACAATCCTTGTTTCAGTCTTACTTTGGCCCCCTCCTACAGCTCTTTATTATTGGCCCATCAATAACTGTTTCAGTGCCGTTTCATGTACCCAAATAGACTTTGAAAAATTTGCGAACAATTTCCACCCCTCTATAAGTCATAGCATCATAGAGATGTACAGCATGGAAACAGACTCTTTGGTCCAACCCGTCCAAGCCAGCCAGATATCCTAACCCAATCTAGTCCCACCAGCCAGCACCTGGCCCATATCCCTCCAAACTTTTCCTATTCATATACCCATCCAAATGCCTTTTAAACGTTGCAATTGTATCAGCCTCTACCACTTCCTCTGGCAGCTTATTCCATACAGGCACCACCCTCTGAGTGAAAATGTTGCCCCTTAGGTCTCTTTTATATCTTTCGCCTCTCACCCTAAACCTATGCCCTCTAGTTTTGGACTCCCCGACCCCAGGGAAAAGACTTTGTCTATTTATCCTATCCATGCCCCTCATAATTTTGTAAACCTCTATAAGGTCACCGCTCAGCCTCCGACGCTCCAGGGAAAACAGCTCCAGCCTCTCCTTATAGCTCAAATCCTCCAACCCTGGCAATATCCTTGTAAATCTTTTCGTAACCCGTTCAAGTGTAACAACATCTTTCCGATAGGAAGGAGACCAGAATTGCACGCAGTATTCCAAAAGTGGCCTAACCAATGTCCTGTATAGCTGCAACATGACCTCCCAACTCTGGTACTCAATACTCTGACCAATAAAGGAAAGCATACCAAATGCCTTCTTCACTATCCTATCTATGTGCGACATCTACATGGTTCATCTCCAACACTGCCCTTCCTTTCCTTGACCTCTCCATCTCAATAAACTGTCCTCTGCCATACATTACAAAGCCACTGACTCCCATAGCTACCTTCACTACAACTCATCACACCCCACATCTTGCAAGGATTCCATTCCAGTCTTCCAGTTCCTTCACCTGTGTCGTGTCTGTTCAGATGATGCCACCTTCCAAAACAACGCTGCTGACATAGCTTCCTTCTTCCATAACTATGATTTCCCCTCCATTGTGGTTGACAGGGCTCTTAACCACATCTGACATATTAGTCCTGCTTCTGCCTTTGCCTTTTCCCATCACTCACAACAGTTTGTGCGGATCCCCCTTGTCTTCACTTTTCATCCCACCAGCTTCCACGATAAAAGGATCATTCTACAGCACTTCAGACAGCTCCGGCGGAATGCCACCACCAGACACATCTTCCCTACACTCCCTCTGTCTGCATTCTACAAGGACTGTTTCCTCTGGGACACCCTAGTCCATTCCTTGACCACAAACACCATCCTCTCCCTTCCCATGTAACTGTAGCAGGTGCAACACCTGCCCCTACACCTAATCTTTGCTCATCATCCAAGGGCATAAACAGTCTTTGCAGGTGAAGCAGCATTTCACTGTACCTCCTCCAATTTGGTGTATTGCATTCATTGCACCCAGTGTGGCCTACTCTACATTGGAGAAACCAAATGCCGACTGGTTGACTGTTTTGCAGAACATCTCTGGTCCATGCGTGAGCAGGACCCCAACCTTCCCGTAGCCGGTCAATTTATCACAGCATCCTGTTCACATGTCCACTTATCTGTCCTTGACGAGCTGCAGTGCTTCAACAAATCACAGCACAAATATGAGAAACAACATCTCATCTTCAGACTAGATACTTTACAACCTTATGAAGTTAATTTTGGTTCACATCTTCAGATTGTGAACCCACTCCCATTCCTCTCCTTTCTTTTAGCTTTACTTGTTACATTCTCTATCACCAAGTTACCTCTCTCTTCCCCCCCACTCCAATGGGACTGTCTATCATTTCCAGTTTGGCAGTTAGACACACCATTGTTCTGCCATTCTCGCATTCCGATCACTTAATCTGCACCATCAGCATCCTTTCTCCCCTAGCATTCCACACCCCCCCCACCAGTACATAAATGTTGCCCCCTCCATACTTCAAATGAGTTTTGATGAAAACTCATCTAGACTCGAAACTTTAGCTGTCTGTCCATGCTGCCTGACCTGCTGTGATTTCCAGCATTTTTGTTTTCAGTCTGGAGTTTTGGTAGTCTTGTGGTTTATTATTTGTTGTATTTTCTAACATGATTTTGAAGTTTTCTCACTGTTACTTGCATTATCAACACATACAAATGTAATTTTTACTTATTTTTGTTTTCCATTTGTTCCTTAGAGTATTAAAACAGAAATTTGTAATCTTTCAATGTATGAACATTTCTTGAACTCCATGCAGGGGTGACAATAAGCTTTGCAATCAAGAAGCAGCAATGTATACTTTGGATTGGAATAAATCTGTATCCTTGATCAACCCCAGCATATTTTGTATTGAGACAAATAATTGTAAGTGCAATATAAGACCTCATATAATCTATTTTCTTTATATGTTTATTTTGTATGCCTTGTAAGACTATTTAAATTCAAAATGAAACTATTATAATTATTAAATATATATCTAACCACATAACATTTGAATTCCTTGTGTGACAATAAAATAGAACCAATCATGCACTCGTCTAACACCGAAGCATTGACAATACATCTTTTAAAAAATATCATTCAGAGAATGTGGACTTCCTGGCTTGCCAATCCCCAGTTGCCCTTTAGAAGGTGGTGGTGAACTGCCTTCGTGAATTTCTGCTGTCCACTCGGTGTAGAAAGACACATAGTGCTGTTGGGTAGTAAGTTCTAGGATTTTGATCCAGCAACCATGAAGGAATAATGATTTATTTCCGAGGTAGGATGGTAAGTGGCTTGGAGGGGAATGAGTTGATCTTGCAGGTGTCCTCCTATATCTGCTGCCCTCATCCTTCTGGATGGCAGTGGTTGTAGGTTGGAAAGGTGTCTAAGAAGCCTTAGTGAATTTCTGCTTTGCAACTTGCAGAAGCTACTCTCTGCTACTGAGTGTTGGTAGCGGAAGGAATGAATGTTTGTGGATGTGATGGCATTTGACATGGTTATTGCAATGACACTTGTGTGATATGAATATTACATGCTAGTTGTTGCCTGGATATTGTCCAGATCTTGCTGCATTTGGACATGGACTGCTTCAATATCTAAGCAGTTGTGAATGGAGCTGGAATTTGTGGAAGCATCTCCTTCTGACCTTATGAGATAGTGTAGGTTATTGATGGGCTGAGGCCGCAACCTTGAGGAATTTCTAAAGAAAATGTCCCGGAACTGAGTTGACTGACCTCCAACAACCAGAACCATCGTTCTCCGATCTAGGTATAATTCCAATCAGCGAAGAGTTTTCTTCTGATTCCCTTTGATCCTAATTTTGTTAGGTCTCCTGGATGCCACATTCTGTCAAAAGTGGCCCTGACGTCATGAGAAGTCATTCTCAACCCCTCTCTGCAATTCAGCTGTTATGTTCATGTTTGAACCAAGATTATAATGAGGTCAGAAGATGAGCGTCCCTGAAAACTGAACCCAGTGAACAAGTTATGACTGAGCTAGTGCTGCTTGATAGCACTATTGATGATCCCTTCCATCGCTTTACTGATGATTGAGAGCAGACAAATGGGCTGATCATGTCTGGATTTGATTTGTTCTTTTTGTTGTACTGTACAAGAAATACCTTGTCAATGTTCTACATTGTCAGATACATGCCAGTGTTGTATCTGTATTAAAACAGCTTGGCTAGAAATGCAGCAAGTTTTGGAGCATAGATCTGCAATACTGGTGCCAATCTGTTATCAGAGAATGTAACCTCTGCAGTATCCAGTACCTTCAGCCTTTTTCCTTGATGACATATGGAATGAATTAAGTTGATTGGTGATTAGCATTTGTAATGCATGTACCTCCAGAGGAGGCTGAGATGGATCATCCACTGGGCCTTTTGGCTGAGGATTATTGTAAATGCTTCACTCTTAACTTTGGCTTGCTACGAATTTCTAAAAATCTCATTTCTAAATTTTCTCATTTCCAAAAGTGAGACACTTGATGGAATTTATCATTTAAACAGTTTTATTTGGAGCTCTTTTGCTCAATCTAACCAATTGAAGGGGAATAATTTTTCAACAATTTGTAAATTTCAATTTCTGTACGAATTATAACATGCCTTCATCTTTTGAAGTTCTGGTTTCTGCTGGAGTGCAACTCCATTGATGAAGCAGCCATATATATTGTTATAACATCCATTGATGCTAATATACCTGTGCTTTAGCCACTCAGTTTTCTTCTCATGTCAGCATGAACAATAAGTAATGGTATGTACTCATTTGGGAGTTACACATGCACACTTTATGGAATTGTCTCCAAATGCAAAAAAATCCTTACAGTCAAATCCTTACAAACAAAACTCAAAAAAGCCAAACATCATGTCTCTTCAATAAGTATTCTGGCTGAGATGAGTGAAGAAAGCACAAACCTGATACAAAAATTGGTACTTCCCTAATCTCTGTGAATAAGTATTTCACACCAGACATTGCATTTATTCACTTAGGACTGGAAAATATTGCATTGGATTTCTTTTAATTCAAATCATGCACTTCTCTGTACATTTCCTGTTACTTGATAAGACTGCATCAAATAGAAAGTCTGGTATATTTTTCAATGTTAATATGAACCAGAAAAATCAACACCACAAAATATATAACTTTTTATCCCAGGCTCAAATAAAACTGATCACACCCAAGTAATAATTTGTTTTGTAAAAGAGCAATATATGTTAGCATTTTAATTGGACCATATCAGAAAGTTTCTTTCCAATGTGCAATATATTTTGATAAATGGCTGTTTGTTTTCAAGCATTTATTCAAATTGTTTTTGGTCTTTTTTTAATCCTCAGATAAAGCAGGATCTTATTTTGCCCCAGAAGTGCCAACCACTCATAATTTTGACAGATTAATGAGACAATTTGGTGGTTCTTCCTTCAGTACATCAAATTTACCGACTACAAGTACACCCAAGTCAACAGCAAGAGGCTATCAGGTAGTAATTATAAATGGATGTGTTCACATTTGTCAGCACAGTAGTCTCCAATTTTTGAGTTCTATATTAAGGTTTTGGCTATTTGATTCAGACATTTTACAATGTTTTTAAAATAGATTCCTTAAAATTCCTGACTTGTTTGTTAAATTGTTTTGATTTTGATGAAAATTTATAATAACGGGTTCTGATACCACTGTTATTTAAATTAATAAAGAACCCAGTTAATGGGAAAAATTCCTGGCGGTTCCAACCCAAAAGGCTCTGTGGGAGTACCTTCAAAACTTGGACTGCAGCAGTTTAAGTAAGTAGGTCACCACCATTTTCCCAAAGGCAATAGGGGAAAGGTGATAAATGTTTGTCTTGTGAATGAATAAAAGGAGAAACTGAGATTCTTCTTTTAGAAGAGCAAGTTAAGTAAAGATGTTCAAAATCTCGGGTTTCTTAGTGTAGATAGAGACAACCAGCGGGTGGGCTGAGAACCAGAGTGGAGACATTTATGGTGTCAGGAAATAGAGTCAAAGACAACATGATCTTTTTTTTAACTTAGCAATTGTTTAGGATCTGCCTGAGAATATGGTGGAGGCCGATTTACTGTGTCTTTTAAAGAGAGCAGAGTTTAGAAATGGTTGCCCAAAATTGCAATAAGTTACAGAGAATTGTGAACACAGCTCAGTCTGTCCGCAAACCAACCTTCTATCCATTGACTCCGTCTATATTTCCCACTGCCTCGGGAAAGCAGTCAATATAATCAAAGACCCCTCCCACCCCGGTGATACTGTCTTGTATCCTCTTCCATTGGGCAGAAGATAGAAAAGTTTGAAAACACATACCAAAACATTCAAGAAAAGCTTCTTCCATGCTGTTACCAGACTTTTGAACAGACCTCTCATATATTAAAGTTGATCTTTCTCTGCACCTTTTCTACAGTATATAGGCGAACCTCGATTATTTGAACATGATGGGTGGGTACTAATTCATTTGGATAATCAATTATTCGGTTAATCGATTTAAATGTCTTTCCTCTGGGGCTTGGAGTTTTTAAAGTCTGCTCCCCGTTCAGGAGTCTGCAGAAGCGATATCCCGCCCCTGAGCAACACTACCCCACCGCCTACCCAGCCCCAACCCCATCGAAAACTGCCTCCCCACCCCCAACACAGGGCCCCCCACCCCCAAACCTGTCAAACACTGCTCCCGCCCCCAACACCGGCCCTTCCTGCCCCCAACCCCATCGAACACCGCCCCCCACTCCAACCCCCTGCAACATCGCCCCCCCGCCCCTGACCCCGTCGAACACCGACCCCCTCCCCCAACACTGCCCCAACCCTATCGAACACTGCCCGCCCCCCAACTCTGTCCAACAGTGCCCCCAACCCCATACACAGCCGCCCCCTCTCCAGGGCAGCTGCATTGGACACCAACAACAAGACTGCTGCTGCTGCCTTTGTGGGGTAAATCTCCAAATAGCGGATGCGCACACACACCCATACAACTTTTTACTGCAACATTTTGACAGTTTCCACGTTTCCCTTGTACAGGACAATGTTGGAGGGATCTCTGCGGAAGGGGGGGTTTAGGGTACACCCCTGTGTAGAACTCCAGGGCAAGTGTGAGGGGAGAGAGAGAGGGGGGGGGGGAAGACAGTCATTTGGAGACGGTGCCTGTTTAATCACTGTAAACAAAGGACACGATCACTGTTGGAAACACGTCTTTGATGTAATATTTCTATTGGGACCTTGAGATCTCCTTCGGATAATCCGATTTTTGGATAATTGGTATTCGGATAATCGAGGTTCCTCTTTATATTCTGCATTCTGTTCTATTGCTCTGAGGTACTTATGTAAGGTTTGATTTGCCTGTATAGCACACAAAACAATATTTGTCACATATACTGAGATGCAGTGAAAATAACAAATCAAATCCAAGTAAAGTAAATCTTGTTTGACAGGACCCTTATGAAATGGCACTCTCAATAAACTGACAAAAATTATATACCTAAAGTAAAGCAAAATTTATTATTCTGTCCAATTATTATAGTTTTTAATTTATTTACCTCCATGTAAATTACTTATATTCAATCAAATGGCCACATGAAATATCAACAGAACATTCAATTTTGAGTAAATCTTTCCTCAAATACTGCAATCTACTGCAATATCCAATTAGTTGGTTGAGGGTACAACCCTCTGCCGGTTAGTATTATTTAAAGACAGCACCAGGGACCCAGGTTCAATTCCCACCTCGGGTGACTGTCTGTGTGGAGTTTGCACATTCTC
Organism: Chiloscyllium plagiosum; assembly: GCF_037043375.1. Lineage (NCBI taxonomy): Eukaryota > Metazoa > Chordata > Chondrichthyes > Orectolobiformes > Hemiscylliidae > Chiloscyllium > Chiloscyllium plagiosum. Next base: position 30,102,649 of record NW_028270162.1, on the reverse strand, counting down.
CCTATGTTTGCATGGGTTTGCTCTGGTTTCCTCCCACAGTCCAAAGGTGTGCAGGTCAGATGAATTGGCCATGCTAAATTGTCCATAGTGTTCAGGGTAAATGTAGCGGAATGGGTCTGGGTGGGTTACTCTTCAGATGGTCGGTGTGGACTTGTTGGGCTGAAGGGCCTGTTTCCATACTGTAAGGAATCTTAAAAAAGTAAAATTGCATTATTGTTTCAGTGATTTAAACTGTAATTAAGATATAACAGGGATACGTATACCTTCTGTATTACGTTTCTATTACTTAGTGTGCATTTTTACATTGATTATGTAGATCTCTTGATTATCCAGAATATTTGATCAACTAGCACATTCCTGGTCCCATAGGTAACAGTTAATAAAGTGTTTGCTATATTTATTTTAATTAACTTGTACCTCCCTTGGCTTCACATTCTGTGTGGACAGGCAGCACTGAGAAACCCTTGTAATTATGCTCTTTGAAAATCAATGAATCAGCTCTGCTAAAACAGCACAAACTGCTTGCTAGCTTATTAACCAGTTTATGGCTGCTCTCATGGAACTTTTTAAGCCTCGTAGAAACTTAATTAACTTTACATGGTAACTTGCCTTTTTTTAAACAGTATTTTTTAAAATCACTTGGTTAGTTAATTAGTCAATGGATGATTTTATGGTTGAATAAGTTCATTTCATTTTGCTTTTATTGCTCGTTTAAAGATTTTATCTCCTTGTTAGAGTGCTTTTCCTCATTCACTAGACCTAAGCGGCCCTTATTTATATGTACACAAAATTATAGATTGATTCAGGAATGAAAGTAATCTAAAGAAAGAAATTGAAGATCTAAGCTTTCAGGAGACTTTTTAAAAGGGTGAGAGATCTAGCTAGATAGGGTCATAGAGATATACAGCAATGAAACAGACCCTTTGGTCCAACTCATCCATGCTGACCAGATATCCTAAATAAATCTTGTCCCAATTGCCAACATTTGGCCCATATCCCGCTAAACACTTCCTATTCATATACACATCCAGATGCCTTTCAAATGTTGTAATCATACCAGCCTCCACCACTTCCTCTGGCACCACCCTCTGCATGAAAACGTTGCCCCTCGTACCTTTTAATTCTTTCCCATCTCATTCTAAACCTATGCCCTCTAGTTTTGGACTCCGCCACCCTGAGGAAAAGATCTTGTTTATTTACTCTATCCATGCCCCTCGTGTTTTTATAAACTTCTATAACGTCACCCCTCAGTCTCCGATGCTCCAGGGAAAACAGCCCCAGGCTATTCAACCTCTCCCTATAGCTCAAACCTTCCAACCCTGGCAATATCCTTCTAAATCTTTTCTGAACTTTTGAGTTTCACATCATCCTTCCTTTAGCAAGAAGACCAGAATTGCACACAATATTCCAAAAGTGGCCGAACCAATGTCCTGTATAACTGCAACATGACCTCCCAACTCTTGTACTCATCAATGCACTGGCTAGGCAAGCATACCAAACGCAAGCATTCTTCACTATCCTATCTACCTGTAACTCCATATTCAAAGAACAATAAATCTGCACTCCAAGGTCTCTTTATTCAGCAACACTGCCCAGGACCTTACCATTAAGTATAAGTTCTGTACTGATATGCCTTTCCAAAATGCAGCACCTCACATTTATCTAAATTAAACTTTATTTGTCACTCTTCAGCCTATTCGCCCATCTGATCAAGATCTCATTGTACTCTGAGCTAACTTTAACTGCTCAGTACACCTCCAATTTTGGTGTCATCTGCAAGCTTACTAACCATATCTCCTATGTTCACATCCAAATAATTTATATAAATGACAAAAAGCAGTGGACTCAGCAGTAATCCTTGTAGCACACTGTAGTCACCGACCTCTGATCTGAAAAGCAACCGTCCATCACCATCTTCTGTCCTCTACCTTCGAGCCAGTTCTGTATCCAAATAGCTGGTTCTCCCTCTATTCCGTGTGATCTACCCTTGCCAACAAGTTTACCATGAGGAACCTTGCTGAATGCCTTACTGAAGTCCATATAGCTCACATCCACCACTCTTCTCTCAGCAGTTCTCTTTGTTACTTCTCAAAAAACTCAATTAAGTTAGTAAGTCATGATTTCCCATGCACAAAGCCGTGTTGACTATCCCTAATCACTCATTGCATTTTCAAATATATGTAAATCCTGTCCCTCAGGATTCCCTCCAACAATGATGCCAGGCTCGCTGGTCTATAATTCTCTGTTTTTTTCCATATTACCTTTCTTAAATAGTGGCACCACTTCAGTCTTCCAGCACCTTTCTTCTGGCTATCAGTGATACAAATATGTCAATAAAGGGCCCAGCAATCTCTTCCCTAGCTTCCCACAGAGTTCTAGGGTACACCTGATTATGTCCCAGGGATTTATTCACATTTTATGCATTTCAAGATATCTAACACCACCACCTCTGTAATATGGACATTTTTCAATAAATAAAAACTGTTAAAGCCTGATTTCTAAACTTGGGGGAATTGAATGAGATTGAAGATTTTCTCACCATTAGTAGAGACCCATGTAGGTGTAATTGTCAATGTGTATGGAAGGTTGTAACAATGGAAAAGGGCTAAGTGTTTTGGAGGCATTTAACAAGTGTTAAAACAACATTTTCAATGTCAAATGTCATTTCTCAATAAGCAAAAAGTAGTAGATCTCTTAGATATTCTGTCATACATATTATCTAAGTATCTCCAAACAGTAAAGGTTAAAAAAAAAACACTAAGCCATATGCTATTTTTTATTTTCAACTTAGTATGGAGTTCCTATTAAATCTGTTGATGATTTTCTGAGACTTCCTGCTCCTCTGGCAACATCTGAATGCACTGACGATAATCCAGCAGGTAAGAGATGTTCAACTAATTTTAGTAGGGTAGGGTAACAGGAAGTCCATATTTAAAAGAAAGACTGGGGTGATTGCTGCAAGTTTTGTTTTTGAGTTGTTGGACTGGAATTTGTGGTCAGTGATGATGCACAGGATCTAATGTTCTCTACACTAATGCTTGCCCACAGATGTTCTCTGAGGATTTTCAACAAAACTGCTACAAGTAGCAAGTTATTTCAAAGAAGTACTCTCTTTTCACAATGGAATAGATAGGGTCTACCTTTCTTCTCCTGAGTTTTGTGTGCATCTATCAAGTAACGTCTTACCATTCTATGTATTTCATTACATACTGATTAAATACTGATAGACTGCAGCTGCTAGATGAACAGAGCATTTCAGAAAACATTATGATTTCTATGTTTAACTGCACAGTTGCAGTTGCCTTTAGTTGCTGTTCAATTTATACTATAATAACAATGAGCACTGAGAGCCTCATCATTGTATTTACCTCAACAAAAAAGCCCATTGAAGGTTATATTGTTACTGCTAATCTGTATTAATTTATTAATAATCCAGAACTGAATAAAGATCAAATGTATAGTTTTTAATTTATGTAAAGTTTATGTTTTAATAATCTTTGACTCTTGTTTCTTTGTAGGCTTTTTAGTAAATCAGGCAACACACTGCAGTAGAAAATTTGATGTAGCAACAAATTGCAGTAACGTTCCAGCATTAAGCACACAACACTATCTCCATTTCACTATTTTGCCAGTAGGTTTACCACAGTTTTGTTTGTTATATAAATGCTATATGTCATGAAAATTTTTGACTGGTAGCTCTAAGTTAAAATGTACAAAATAAATGTTTAATTCCTCGTTAACATCAAAAGTAATGTCATAACTCACATTGAAGTCAGGCATTAGATTTCTGGATTTGTTAACTTATAAGTGTACTAGTATGAAAAATGTATAATTAACAACTGATCAAGCTGGTTGTATTATGACCAATTTATTGCTATTTTAATATGGTTTTTTAAAATTGTGGCATTAGGTCATACTTATAGGGAGTTTCCACATTAGAGTTTGAAATCTGATATTTTAAACATTTGTATGTTTTTGCTAATAAAGTTTTGGTAAATTATTACTTTACTTTTAAAGCTGTAGAAACTAACATGTTCAAATACTATATTTTTCAGACCCCCAATGGAAGCTTGAACAGTGCTGTAAGTGTTTTCTTGAAATGGTCACAATAAAGGCATCTGAGATCCCCCTCCATACTCTATTTCCAGAAGAGAGCAATGAAGCCATGTGTTTTTGCAGAGTGCTTCTCTACCACATTTATGTAATTCTGCAGGAATTCTGTTTGCTATTGGACAAATGAGCAGAAACAGACCATTGAGCCTGCAACCAGCAGTCTTATTAGTTCTCCGTTGTCAGATAGCCTTTCCAATCTCATATCAGGCTGAGGCTGTGTTGAGATGGTGGTGGATAGCATGCTGTGGGATTTAGTCAAGGGCACTCAGACTGAGGACAGAGTCTCAGAAGAAGAAATCAATGAGTGCTGTTTCTCTGCCCATGGGTATGTTCTTAGCTTTCAGTAGGGATGCTTGGGCCATTAATGATCTTGACTGTGTTGAAGACTCCTGCATGTCATCGCTGGCAAGAATTTCATTCCACTATGTATTCCTTCAGCCACAGGTCTTCAGTTGGACCTTGGTCATGTGATTTATTAGCTCCTGGTCATTCTCCCAAATTAGTCTTGATATTTCCTGGGAAAGAAACCCAAACTATCTTCACAGGTGCAGTTTATGAAGGATTTAAGTGGATAGCAGTTACTGTGGGGATGAAGTTCATCAAGAATCATTGGTTGATTGAAAAATGCTGACTGAGTCTTTGGCACCACTGGTGTGAATTGATCACAACCATCCTTTTAAAAGAATTCAAATGAAATCAGGCACATTGAATTACGCTCAACTTTACAATTTAGCCAATTTTGCCCAACTGTGTTTGTTATATGAATCTTCTCCCATCTTAATGCTTCTCACTTTATTAACATATTCTTTTATTCCTTTCTCTCTTAAATACTAATCTAATTTTCTTTTAAATGTATTGATAGTGGCTAAGGCAAAACTGTGATAGGAAATTCTACTTTGAACCACAGAAATCTCTCCTGCATTATTCGTGACTACCTTTATAGCCCTGTGTTTAGAATTTCGCCACAAATGGAAATATCTTCTCTACCAATTTATTCATTATCACTCCTGTCACCTAGCCAAGTTCCCTTTTCAAGGGAAAATGTCCCAGTCTGCTCAGCCTTTCCTAAACGTTTCCTTGTAGTTCTCATGTGACCCTTTAAAAATCTTCATTGTACTTTTCCAAGTGCTTCATGAAAACATTGTTACCATAAATGCTACAGCTGACCTGGTCAGTCACTAACATATTCTGTGCTCAAGTGCACAAAATGTTAAGGCAATTATTTATATCATTTGATTTGTGCCTATACAAATGCAGCATAATTACACCATTTACTCACCCTATGATAAAGTTTCCACTCCTTTTCTCTTGAACAGTTTACTTCAGGCATAAAGTCCAGATGATTTGCACCTTGTTTCTATGTTTATTGGGATAGTTTTCAGCTAGCAAGAAATGCAATTGTCAGTAACTATTGAATAAGAATTAATTCTGAATCAGTATAGAAATAGAATAATTGTTTCAGTAAATTATTATATTTTAGCAACTAATTGGAAGATGGGGAAGTACAAATCATTTAGAATATATTTTTATACATGTTTATACATAGCAACGCTTGCTGCTACAGTTTAGTGGAATGGACCCTAAAATGGTATTGAAATCTAGAACTTTTTAATTGGAGGTTTTTTGTTGATCAGCACACTAGGGTGCTGTTTGTTATAGATCATTGAAAGGAAGTCAATGAATACTCTGCTTTTAACGTTATGTTAAAATTCTAACAGATTTATGACAGTTGTAAAAAACACAACTGAAATAGAAAAGGCAGATTTTCAATAAAGTAATACATATCAATATATAAAGTACTTAGAATTTGAACTGGTTCAAGAGTTAATAGGATTTTCAGTAGTTTAAAAAGTACATATTAAAGAGCTAATTATGACTCTTACAATTTTAGAGAATACAACATTTCAAATCTCAATTTTTTTTCACAGATCTATGTTGTTAAAGTATATTTTGCTATAAAAGATATTTATTTTGTGTTCATTAATAACCATGGATAGATGAACTTACTAATTTAATTTTCTTTTGTTCTAGATTCCTTTCCTTCTTACCTCTGTTAATTTGAGATCTCTAAATGGAACAATAGCACATACAAATGACCCTGATCCTGACAATTGGTTGCCTCATTTGCGTGATGATGTCTGCATAAATGTGGTGCTAGAGGTAAGTTGGTTTAACACTGATTTGCTTATTAATGTCTCTCCTTCCTTAAATATCATTCAACAGTTTTAATCTTATCACTGCTTTCAAGTTCCACTTTTTCAACTGTAGAAATAAATAATAGAAAGCCCTTACGGTTTCTGTCATGCCATTGTCTTCATTTATCTCAACAGGTGAATTATATCATTGTATACAATGAAAAAGGAAAAATTGTAAATGCCTCTGTTGCATTCATTCTTGGAGCCATTGAAAATAACATGGTGCCAATACAACAACATTTCCAGATTACATTCATTCAGGTACTTGCAGAATTATTTTTGTGTGGAAAATCTGTAAATTACTGTAATGGTAACTATTTATCCCTCTCTTTAAATGATAATTCTTAAACGAGTACTCAGTGTTTCTTATTGAAATCAGTGACCTCCTACTATAAAATAATAACCAAAATATGTAAAATATATGGTGTTAATTTTGATCTGCATAATTTCTCAATATTTTTCTCTTTATTCTTTCTTATCTTCCTCACATTCCTTAAGTTGGGGCTTACTGTTTAATCATTGGGAAGGAAAAGAATAATGAGGAAGGAGTATTTTAGGACTTTTAGCTTTGTGAGAACCTCTTGAGTTTTCTTTTCTTATTAAAACCTTAGCCAGCACCAAAAGCTAGTTTGAATTTGTCCATATTGTTTATGGCATGAACAATGTGGATAGGAGCAATAATGTATACTTATTCCAGGAGGACTACCCGCCCTTACAGATCAGTATCAAAAAGACCACTCTTATTCCACTTCTAAGTGCAAGCATGTAGGTCATCTTGAGCCATTATTAGAAGTTTAATTTTGACATTTGTAATGACCCACCTGGAGAAAGTGTCCTGATGCTCAAGCTCTATTACTCCTTGAGGTCACCGTAAAAGTTAAAGATTTAACCAAATTACTCAAAACTACCAATTTACCTATCTGATGGACTCAGGTTAACAGAAAACACTGACTAGGTTTCTGTACTAAACTGGAACTACTATTTATTACAAACAAATTAATTCAAACCTTAGGCAACCAAAACTATAAATTATCAACTTATAACTCGACTAACCCATGGTCTCCAACCTGTAAATTGCAAGCAGTTGGTTGATTACAGAGCCTCTGACAATCAATCTCAGTCTTAGTCCCTCGTACATTGCTCATGTTCCCTTTAAGCTGTGTGCCCATGTTGATTGTAATGCTGATGCATGACTTCTGCTTCCCAAAGTGTCTGAGAGGCGTGCATGTATAAGTCCTGCCCTGACTTGCCTTTCCAAAATGCAGCACCTCACATATATCTATATGGCAACACAAATGAAATATGTGGAGTGCATCAAGACTTTTCTTGAGCAAGTCTTGATGGTTGGTTCATTCCTACACCACATTCAGCACCCCCAGGACACCTTTCCATACAATCACCAGGTGTAGCATCTGCCTATTTACTTCCTCCTTCCTCACTATCCAAGGCTTCATCCTCAACTTCCAGGAGAAGCAGTGATTTACGTGCACATCATTTAATCTTGTCTACTGTATTCACTGTTCACTTCTACATGTGGTCTCCTCTACATTGGAAAGGCAAAATTCAGACTGGAAGACCACTTTGCAGAACACCTATGTTATGTCCGCAAAAGTGACCCCTGATCTTCCAGCTGGCTGCCACTTCAACACACCACAATGTTCCCTGGCCAATATTTCTGTCTTGGGCTTGTTGCAGTGCTCTGGTGAATCTCAGCTAAGGCTGGAAGAACAAGCATCTCATTTTCCGCTTGGGAACCCTGCAACTTTCAGGACACTGTAACCTTCAGCACTCAATATTAAGTTCAATGCTTTTACGGCCTGAGCACTTTCTTCCTTGTCCTTTACCCACACCCAAGCTGTGACACCAACACGGGCTGCTTTTAGCACAGCCAATCCATTCTCACCTATTTATGATCCCCATTGTCAGGTCTTCTTTCTCACTGGCCTACCATTATCCCATTTCTTTGTCTGCCTGTCTTTCTCTTTAGGCTTCTTCTCCATCTCTTCACTTACTCCTGCCACCCCAACTCTAACCATAAACTTCTCCCCCCCACCACCACTTTTTTTTTTTTTTTTTTATTTCTTCCCCCACACTACAACCTAAGTGTGGTAGTGCTTATTTTTTCCCCAGCACCCATGGTGTGTGTGTGCAGGTGTGAGACACAGTGAAAGACACAAAGTGCACCAATCTTTTATTCAATTTCCACCACCAGGAAGATAGGAAAACACCCGGGTGGCCAGTGACAAACACTGCCCTTCGCATCAAAGGGCAGTGCTGTGTGATCAAAACAGTGAAGGGGTGGGTAGGGACTAAATCAAAATAGAGTTGGAGGGAGAAATGATGCACTCCACTCCCTGCGGCGCCCACCTCTCCCTGAACAACTCCAGGGTGTTGGTGGACACCGCGTGCTCCTTCTCCAAGGACACCCGGGCTCTAACATAACCGCGGAAGAGGGGCAGGCAGTCGGCCCTAACGACCCCCTCCACGGCCCGCTGCCTGGACCTGTTGATGGCCAGCTTGGCCAGGCCCAGGAGCAGACCCACGAGGAGGTCTTCAGACCTGCCCTCCTTCCTCCGTACTGGGTGCCCAAAGATCAGGAGCGTGGGACTGAAGTGCAGCCAAAAACAGAGGAGAAGGTTTTTAAGGAAATCAAAAAGGGAGTGCAAACGCCCACACCCAATATATACATGGTCCACGGACTCCACAGCGCCACAGAACAAGCAGTTGGGCTGGGAGTCCGTGAACCACCGCAATCTGCGGTTGCAGGGGACTGCTGCGTGCAGCACCCTCCACCCCAGATCCCCGAGAGAAAGGGGGAGGACTCCCGCGTAGAGAGCCCTCCACTGGGGATCCCCACCGCCCGGTGGCAAATGGGCACGCCAAGGCGTGTCCGGACGGTGGATGAGGGAGAAGAGGTGGATGGTGTGCAGCAGCAGTCGATACAGGGCTCTTCTTTTTATCTCACTAAACGAAACAAAGTTAAAATTTCGGAGGCGGCTCAGGTTGTGGGGCACAGGCTCCCGCGGGAAGTACGGGACCTTGGGGCCAATGTGAAATTCCGGCCGGGCTGGGGTGAGCGCGGACGGGATCCCACCGCACACCTGAGCGTCCTCCAACTGGTGCACTACGTCGGGTCCGAGCACCGCCGTTTTGAGGCGTCGGATGGCGGTGGCCACGTACTGGACGTCTACCGCTGCCCTGCCTGCTATGTCCTGCGGCAGCGTCCAGCCCAGGCCCCCGGCACCCAGCACGTCCCCGACCCTGGTCACCCTCGCCGCCGCGGCCCTCCCCTCCGACAGCCACTCGAACCCGCGAGTACGGAGGTGCGGATTCCTGAGCAACGGCTCCCTGACGACAGCCGCTACTCCAGCCGGAGGGTAGGCGCGACGCGATTCGACCATGTTCCAGACAGTGATCAGGTCCTGGTAAAAGACAGGCAGCGTCTTGAGGGCGACCTCCAAACCGTCACGGTCGACGAACAGGAGCTGCGTGTCGTAGTTGAGGTTACGCACCTGGCGGAAAAAATACGTCGCCAGGGCGCACCACCTAGGAGGAGGCTCGACGTAAAGGTATCGCCGCAAGGTCTGAAGGCGGAACGTCGCGACCTGGGTGCGGACGCACACCAGCGACTGACCGCCCTCCTCAATAGGGAGACTCAGAACCTGCGCGGCGACCCAGTGCATCTTTTTGTCCCAGAAGAAATCGACCAACGTTCTCTGGATGTCAGCGACAAAGCCAGGAGGAGGGACCAAAGTGACCAGCCGGTACCACAGCATGGCGGCCACCAGCTGGTTTATGACCAGCACTCGACTCCTGTAAGATAGCACTCGGAGCAGTCCTGTCCAGCGGCCTAGGCGAGCCGAGACTTTGGCCTCCAGCTCCTGCCAGTTGGCCGGCCAGGATTCCTCGGCCGGGCCGAGGTAGACCCCCAGGTAGAGGAGATGGGTGGTACTCCAGCTGAACCCCCGTAACTCCTCCGGCAGAGAGTCCACCCGCCACGGGCCGACCAGTAGTCCGGAACATTTGGCCCAGTTGATCCTGGCGGAAGACGCCGCCGAGTACACGGCCTGGCACTCGCGCATCCTCCCCAGGTCAGCCGGGTCGGTGAAAGTGAGGAGCACGTCGTCGGCGTAGGCCGAGAGGACCACCCCCGTGCCCGCGCCGCGCAGAACCAGCCCCGACAACCTCCTCCGCAAGAGGCGCAGGAAAGGCTCCACGCACAGGGAATACAGCTGGCCGGACAGGGGGCAGCCTTGACGCACTCCTCTCCCGAAGCGAAGGGGCGCCGTCAGGGACCCGTTAACTTTAACCAGACACTCTGCGGCGGCGTACAAAAGTCGGATCCGGGCGACGAACTGCGTCCCGAACCCGAATGCCCGCAGAGTCCCGAGCAGGTACTCGTGATCGACCCTGTCGAACGCCTTCTCCTGGTCGAGAGACAGGAAGGCGCTCGGCAGACCAGCCCGTCGACAGAAATGGATCAGGTCCCGGACCAGGTGGACGTTATCGTGTATCCTCCGGCCCGGGACCGTGTAGGACTGGTCCGGGTGAATCATGTGGGCCAGCACGGAGGCCAGGCGAGAAGACAACACCCTGGCAAAGATTTTGTAATCCGTGCTGAGGAGGGAGACCGGACGCCAGTTCTTCAAAGAACGAAGGTCCCCCTTCTTTGGCAGCAGGACGATGACTGCCCTGCGCCAAGAAAGGGGCAGCAGTCCGGCATTTAGGCATTCCCCCAGGACCTGTGCGTAGTCGCTCCCCAGGACGTCCCAGAACGCCCTGAAGAACTCCACAGTCAGCCCGTCCAGCCCCGGGGTTTTGCCCCTCGAGAGCCGGTCGAGGGCGCCGGTCAGCTCCTCTAAGGTGACGGGAGCGTCGAGCCTTCCGGCGTCCTCCGGACTGAGCTGCGGCAGGTCCTCCCACAGAACTCTGCGAGCATCCTCGCTGGACGGATCCGGAGAGAACAGAGCCGTGTAATAGTTCCGGACGTGGGCCCTGACTCCCTCCGGATCCGAGACGAGGGACCCGTCGTCGGCCAGCAGCACAAGGAGCTGCTGACGGGTGCCACGCCTTTTTTCCAGCGAGTAGAAGAAGGGGGAGCCGCGGTCCAGGTCCTGGAGGAGCTGGATCCGCGACCTCACGTACGCGCCCCGAGCCCCGACGAGCTGCAGGTCCCGGAGCGCGGCCTTCTTCTCTTCGTACGCCCCGCGCAGGGCCGGGTCCGCGTCGGGCTGACCGAGGCGTGACTCCAGGTCGAGCAACTCCCTCTCCAACTCCCGGATCCTGGATTTCCGCCTCTTCGTCGACCCCCTCGCGTACTCCTGACAGAAGACGCGGACGTGAGCCTTGCCCACGTCCCACCATAGCCTCAGGGAGGGGAAGCTTCCCCGCTTCCTTCTCCAGCCGGCCCAGAAACGACGAAACGAGTCCCGGAACCGCTCGTCCTCCAGCAGCAGGTTGTTAAAGTGCCAGTACGCGGAGCCCAGCCTGGCGCCGAACGGAAGGAGTTCCGCCCACACCAGGTGGTGGTCCGTGCACGACACCTGCCGCGTGGAGGCCTTCGGAAAACAGGAGGCGTACGCCCGCGAAACGTACAGGCGGTCGATTCTGGACGCTCCGACCCCAGGCCTCACGAAGGTGAAGGCGATGGAGTCGGGATGGAGATTCCGCCAGACGTCCACCAGGTCGAAGGACTTGACCAAGTCCCCCAACCTCTTCCCCGACGCGCAACCACCACTTTTTCAGTGTATATACACCTTTTCCTAACTATTAATAGTTCTAAAGAAGGGTAACTGGACTTGAAATATTAAGTGTTTTCTCTCCACAGATGCTGCCAGACCTGCTAGGTTTCTTCAGCAATTTTGTTTTTGTTTCAAATTTCCAGCATCTAGTTCTTTAGTTTATTTCTTTTAATGTGATTTTCACATTGTCAGACTTAACAATGGCCTACCTTTTTTAGGGTTTTCATTTTTGGTTTTCTGATCTATCATAATAATATGTTTTTTTAACTTCCAGGACAATACAACAGGAGTTCCTCTCAGTGGAAATCCAGGTTACATTGTTGGACTCCCTGTCGTGGCTGGATTTGGACCAAATGCCTCATATCCTTCACTCATCACCTATCTTAACTATTCATCCAAAAAAATTCTGCATCATTATTCCTGCCACCACCCTCCACTAGAGCCGTAGAAATGTACAGCATGGAAACAAACCCTTCGGTCCAATTAGTCCATGCCGTCCAGATATCTCAATCTAATCTAGTCCCACTTGCCAGCACCCAGCCCATACCCCTCCAAACCTTTCCTATTCATATACCCATCCAAATGCCTTTAAATGTTGCAACTGTAATAGTCTCCATCACTTCCTCTGGCAGCTCATTCCATACATGTACCAATCTCTGCGTGAAAATGTTGCCCCTTAGGTCTCTTTTATATCTTTCTCCTCTCACTCTAAACTAGGGAAAATAGTTTGTTTATTTATCCTATCCATGCCCCTAATGACTTTATAAACCTCTATAAAGTCATCCCTCAGCCTCTGATGCTGCAGGGAAAATAGTCCCAGCCTATTCAGCCTCTCCCTATAGCTCAAATCCTCCAACCCTGGCAACATCGTTTTAAAATTCCTGCCTAACTCTCTATATTCTCCCTTCAGAATCTCATCCTTTTCCCGTCCTATGTTGTTGGTTCCAATGTGTACAATGACCTCCTGCTGGGCCCTTTCCCCCTTGAGGACATTCTGCACCCTCTCCGAGACATCCTTGATCCTGGCACCAGGGAGGCAACACAACATTCTGACTTTTTTGCTGCAGGCTGCAGAAATGTCTGCCTGTGCCTTAGACTAGAGAGTACCCTAACTCAATCGATCTCTTGGAACCTGATGTAACCCTCATTTCATTAGAGCCAGTCTTGATACCAGAAACTTTGGCTGTTCGTGCTACATTCCCCTGAGAATCCATCACCCTCTATATTTTCAAAAACAGCATAGTTGCTTGTGGGGATAGCCACAGAAGACTCCTGCACTACCTACCTACATCTCTTATCTTTCCTGGAGTTAACCCATCTATGTGACTGTATCTACGATTTTTCTCCCATCCTTTTGCTTTTGTAAATTTATCATTGCTTCTAACTATCGCTCCATCTGATCCATTCGATCTGATAGAATTCACAACAAATGGCATTTATTGCAGATATAAGCCTCAGTAACACAAACTCTCCCTAAATGATCACATCTGACAAGAAGAGGATATCACTCTATTGAGGGCCATTTTTGCTGCTTCCAATCTACAGATCCAGAAAATAGCACCATCTTATTCCTCTACAAACACTGCCCCAGGCTAACTTAATACTTATGGCTTACATTTTTTAGGTTTAATCAAGAGACGTATCTCAATAAAACATATAAATCAAGAAAGAACCCACTCCATTCAATCTATTGTAGATTTACAGCAAGGCTATACTTTAAACTATTCACTTGTCGTTTCTGTTATGTGACCTCTCCCAAACAGGTTCCTCCAAGATTAATTGTGAATTTCACTGTTCTTTAATTTTCCTAGACACACTCTGTTGTCCAGTGAGACATGAATTCAAACAGCAAAGGCAGTAACTGCGTCAGTTAGCAGTGTGGGTTTCTTTCTCTCTCTCTCTCTCCTGCCTCTTGAATAGATCTAAGGTTTTCTCCTTCCTTGCTTTCCTGGAAGCTTTTATATGTACCGTCATAATGTAAAGTACCATGTTCTAAATTTGCCTATTATTGATGTGAGCTCTTTCTTTACTAGTTACCATAACTTTGTCACGTTATCTGTCCGTTTCTCATTACTCTGTGCCCTTTGTTGCTAGCTAAGGCTTACTAAATTACAGAGCCATCTGATTTTACATTCGAGCAATACATTTCTCAATGTAAAGTTGCCAAAACTTTGCATCACCTTCCATTATAGTATGTAAAAACCTGCTGGTCATCTATAACCAGCTTCACATCTAAATTTGTTCCTCAAACTGGCAATCGCCATTCAATACTGTATGTGTTTCAAGGTTCTGATGATGTCATTAATCAATTTTACCACATTTTCTGGTTTCTGACCATTAATGGGTCTCTATCTTAACATATCTTAAGATCTGTTGCCCTTTTCTTTTTCAATTTGTTTTACAATGTCATTTTTTGACCAATGAATTGATTCAGTTTTGTGTTTAATTTGGCCTGTACTTCTGTAACATGTAACACAAATAAAACGGGTATTGTTTATGAGTTGGCTGAGAAAGGAATAGATCCTTGTTGCTATGTTAAAGAGTCTTGGAGAGAATTAAAACAATCTTGGAACTGGAGAATATTGAAAATTTCTGAAGTTTACTTACTCAAAACAAGCATAATTTTAAAAATGTATATTTAACATTTTTATTATTGGTTTCAGAAATCTAACTATCCATACTTTGTCTGGAAATTTAACCTTAACTTAATATTTCCACATTTGGTATAATTCAGACCAAAAACAGATTTGGGCAGCTGACTGTCATTAAGAGTTCGACTAAGCAGGATTGTTTATGGATGGAAGGACTTCGGACACCAGTACTTTTTGGATATAATTTACATTCAGGTTGTATATTGCGGTAAGTACTATAAGATCACTTTACTGTGTCCATTTAACAAGCAATCAATCTAGTTGTTCGGTGCTAGCAACAGTTCAAGAAAATGCCATGAGTGTTATAAAAGCCTGTATGATAAAAATTAAACTGATAAAATCTACATTATCATTTTATCAAATGAAGTTGTGCACTAAGAACCTTAAAACCATAACAATTATTTAGCAATCACCTATGATTATGGGTTCATCATTGGTTAGACTGAGGCGCAAAAGAGCAAAATTCAATGGTATGGCCTGCCACTGAGTCCCTGTACCAACTCAATTTCCATTCGGTTACCCCAGGATCAGTTTAAGTCTCCTCTGTCACCTGCCAACAGGAGTTCTAGAGTTCTTCGACAAGTAACAAAGTGGATTATGGGGATCCTGTGAACATAGTATATCTGTACTTCCAGAAGGTATTTGATAAGATGCTGAGCAAAAGGTTAATACACAAGGTAAGATTACATGGTGTTAGGGGTAATACATTATCTTGTACACTGTATAGAGGATTGGCTAACCAACAGAAAGCAGAAAGTCTGGATAAATGGGTGATTTTTGGGTTGACAAGCTCTAACTTAATGTTCTATTATAAGCTTTGGACTTCAGATCCCAACCATTTACAATCTTTTTAATGATTTGGATGCAGGGGTAGAATGTACTCTAGCCAAATTTGAGCTAACACTAAAATAGGTGGGAAATTAGGTAGCATTGAAGAAATAATAAATTTACAAACGGATACTGATGATAAATTAAGTAAATGAACCAAAATTAGACAGATGGAGTTTAATGTGGATAACTGAGGTTGTCCATTTTTGGTCAGAAGAATAAAAAAACTATTATTTAAATGGAGAAAAACTTCTTCAAAATGCTTTGGTGCAGAGTGATCTGAGTATACAGAAAACCAGTATGCAGGTACTGCAGGTAATAAGGAGGACAAATGGAATTTTGGCATTTATTGCTAAAAGAATAGAGTATAAAAGTATGGAGGTGTTGTTGCAACTAAACAAGACATCGGTGAGGCTACATGTGGAATTCAGGCTACAGTTTTGATACCGTGGCTTGAGGAAGAATGTAATTGCATTGGAGGCAGTTCAGAGAAGATTTGCCAGATTGATTCCAGAGATAAGAGGTTTGTTTAATGAGGAGAGATTGAGGAGTTTAGGTCTATACTCACTGTAATTTAGAAGGGAGGAGATTTCCTTGAGTTATGTAAAATGCTAAAGAAGATTGACAGAGTAAAAGGTGGTTCTGGTATAACACATGTTTTGTTAATATGAATTGGCTAGAATGTGATTGATAAATTGGGGACACGGTTTTGGCTAATGCAAATTTTCTACTGAATGGGGAAAGTGATTTTCTGTAGCTGTTTTCTGCAGCGTGATTTTCTATAGCATGAGATTACAGAGGAATGCAACTATTGAGTTATAGCTGAATGACTTGTAAGCCTAAAGTGGGTGTTACCCTGTGTGGAGCAATCTAGAATGAGAGGTTAGACTAAGGGGTGGTAGATTTAAAACAGTGATAGAACATAGAACAATACAGCACAGAACAGGCCCTTCGGCCCACGATATTGTGCCGAACATTTGTCCTAGTTTAAGCACCCATCCATGTACCTATCCAATTGCCGCTTAAAGGTCGCCAATGATTCTGACTCTGCCACTCCCACAGGCAGCGCATTCCATGCCCCCACCACTCTCTGGGTAAAGAAACTACCCCTGACATCCCCCCTATACCTTCCACCCTTCACCTTAAATTTATGTCCCCTTGTAACATTCTGTTGTACCCGGGGAAAAAGTTTCTGACTGTCTACTCTATCTATTCCTCTGATCATCTTATAAATCTCTATCAAGTCACCCCTCATCCTTCGCCGTTCCAATGAGAAAAGGCCTAGCACTCTCAACCTATACTCGTAGGACCTATTGTCCATTCCAGGCAACATCCTGGTAAATCTTCTCTGCACCCTCTCCAAAGCTTCCACATCTTTCCTAAAGTGAGGCGACCAGAACTGCACACAGTATTCCAAATGTGGCCTAACCAAGGTCCTGTACAGCTGCAACATCACTTCACGACTCTTGAATTCAATCCCTCTGCTAATGAATGCTAATACACCATAGGCCTTCCTGCAAGTGCTCTATCCACCTGAGTGGCAACTTTCAAAGATCTATGAACATAGACCCCAAGATCCCTCTGCTCCTCCACCTTACTAAGAACCCTACCGTTAGCCCTGTATTCCGCATTCTTATTTGTCCTTCCAAAATGGACAACCTCACACTTGACAGGGTTGAACTCCATCTGCCACTCCTCAGCCCAGCTCTGCATCATATCGAAGTCTCTTTGCAGCCGACAACAGCCCTCCTCACTATCCACAACTCCACCAATCTTCGTATCATCTGCAAATTTACTGACCTACCCTTCGACTCCCTCTTCCAAGTCATTAATAAACATTACAAACAGTAGAGGACCCAGAACTGATCCCTGCGGAACTCCACTTGTAACTGGGCTCCAGGCTGAATATTTACCATCTACCACCACTCTCTGACTTCGACCAGTTAGCTAGTTTTCTATCCAACTGGCCAAATTTCCCTCCATCCCATGCTCCTGACTTTCCGCATAAGCCTACCATGGGGAACCTTATCAAATGCCTTACTAAAATCCATGTACACTACATCCACTGCTCTACCCTCATCCACATGCTTGGTCACCTTCTCAAAGAATTCAAGGCAAGACCTACCCCTCACAAATCCGTGTAAGGCAAGACCTACCCCTCACAAATCCGTGTAAGGCAAGACCTACCCCTCACAAATCCATGCTGGCTGTCCCTAATCAAGCAGTGGCTTTCCAGATACTCATAAATCCTATTCCTCAGTACCCTTTCCATTACTTTGCCTACCACCAAAGTAAGACTAACTAGCCTGTAATTCCCGGGGTTATCCCTATTCCCTTTTTTGAACAGGGGCACAACATTCGCCACTCTCCAGTCCCCTGGTACCACCCCCATTGACAGTGAAGAAGGACATCAATCTGTGAGATTCACTACACCAGAGTCGGGTGGATGCTAGGACACTGAATAAATTTGAGGAGATATTTTTATTTAATGACAGGTTAAAGGGTTATGAGAAACAGGTAGGGAAATAGAATTGAAGCTGAGAGGAGATCAACTAGGATCTTAAATGGAAGTGAAGGATTGAGGGGCTGAATTGCTTATTCTTGCCCCTAGTTCTTCTGTTTTTTGGTGGTGTTTCTATGCATCTGCTACCTTTATTTTTCTCGATGGCAGAGGTTGTTTGGAAGACAGTCTTTGGTAACAAAAGCATTTGAAGGTTGTGATTTTTCATTAGCACAGCAAGGATGGCACCATTTCTTTCAAGTGTTCCTTAAATTTTTGACGACTTCCTCAGATTATTTTTGCAGCTGAACACTCTGCTGATAAACCACAGAAAAGTGACGCAGCTGGTTCAGGAATGCCCCATACTGCTGAGTTTAAGTGGAAATGTTTGACGTGAACATTGAAAGCATTATCCAAACCCCTGTCAAACGTCTAGAACCCTTTTGCTTTACAGAGGGTGGAGAATTGTCATCAAGAAATTCCAACCGTCTTTTACAAATGAAGAATATGTATTCATTGAATCCTGTCCTAAGGAAAATGAGCTCCATTATTTCACTGGGTAAAAAGGTTTACTTATAACCTTTTTACTTATAACCTTTTTAGGCTAGAACTATTCCTATATACATTACTAAGAGTCTTCTTATTTATTCTTAAAGAATAACGAACAGCACAACATGCCAACAGTGGTCACAAATCATTAGAAATCTGTTAATCGGCCAAAACTTTCCGAAAATTGTGGCATCGTTTGGAAATTCTCCAGTCCAGTATGCAAAAGACTGGGTGACCATCAAGCAAGTTATCTCTAGAGCTCAGGTAATTACCTGAATAAAATATACAAAAGAGAAAAATCACTATTACATTAATCTTTCTGAAGTATGTAATATTTTGAAATATTAAGTGTCTAAATAAATTAACCGTAGCATTACATTACTCATCTAGCTGCAAGTATAAAAGTTAATGTGTTGGTTGCTTTCTTTGAAAAAGCTTTCCTATAGTCTGTTATCAAAGGCTTTAAACACTAGAAAATAACTGGCAAGGAAATACTGTACTGTATTCTTTTAACTTGCATGAAAGAAATTAATGATTCAAGAATTTTTTTCCCTGACAATTAGTTTATCAAGTCTACTTCTTGTTGGGAGGGAGCCTATCTTTGTTTGGGAATCAATTTAAAGAACGTGGTTGTTGCTGAGGGAATATATGACCAGAACAATGCTCTTAAAATTACTGCATACTTTAAAAGTAAAAACTTACTACTAAATTTTGTTTCAGAGAAATGTCATTTTTCTTTGTTTTAAACAAATATTCCAAAAATTATGCTGTTATTTATATCAGATTTTTGCAGAATTAGAATTTCCTACAACGGTGTGGGCTGGATCTTATAGGAAAATGCCTTGTTAGATTTTTCTTTCTGCATCATAATTTGTTTTAGTTACAAACTGCATTGGTACGGTGAGGACACTGGGGAATCTGGGACCTGCATGAATAGCTGATCAACCCTGTTTCTCTATGAGTAATGAAGTTCAACAATTGGAAAAGAAACTGAGGGACCATGATGGAGGAGGATGAATTAGACTCAAATCAGATATGCTGGCTAGAGATAGAAAAGAAAAATGTAAAAAACTGAAAACACATGCACAATTCTAACTATTGGAACTCTACATGCTACTGGAATGAATTAGACTCTCATTTATTGTAACTTCTCTGACTTTAAGTTGTTCAATTTCTAGTCTAGAAGCTAAACTGACATTGCATTATCTTGTTGTTAAAAGTCTTGTACTTTTGTGTCAACTTTTGTGTTGAGTTTAAAGGTCAACAAATATACAAATCCATTCAAATATTAAGTATATTAGGGAAGTTGCTGGCAGGATTCTGGTTGTATGAAATACATTGATCAGTAATTTCTGGACATTTGCAACTCTTGATGAACAGTTGTGCATTTGTAACATTGTCTATCAATAAGTTACATTTTCCATTGAGAAACACTGCAGTTCTCTGCACTTCAGCTGAATTTTTCAATCATTGGCAAATAAATGCGTTTTCAACAATTTTTCACATTGACTTTGCATGTACATTTACACTAAATGTGTAGGTTAGGTTCATTAGTCAGGGATAAATATAGGCTAGGGGGAATAGGTCTGGGTGAGTTACTCTTTGGAGGGTTGGTGTGGACTTGTTGGGCTGAAGGGTCTGTTTCCACACTGTAGAAATTCTACAGCAAATAAAACTATCCATTTTCTAATGCCAATTGCACGCAAAGTTTTACAGTGTTGGGGGATGTCACGTCATCCTATCATTACTTGTTTTTTTCTTACGTACATGGGATCGCAACATACAAGATAGCACTCTTACTTATACTCTGCAGAAAAAGTAAATCTTCCTTTATGGTTTGCATTCAAGGAATTAGTGACTTGAATAAATGTTGGCTATTATTACAAGTAATATACATCTGTAAGGCCAAATTAACAATCTTCTACATCAGAATTTTGGATATCTAGCTTTGAGAAATGCTTGCGTAGGCAGCTGCAAGCTTTTAAAATATTCCAATTTTTCATGAGTATACTTTAACTGAATTCAAATCTTATTAAAATATAAGTACCCTTTGTTTACAGAGTTGCGATTGTGAAGTTCCTCAGTCTTTAGTTCTCAGGGTGATGTGGACGAAGTATGGATCCTTAATAAATCCACAAGCTAAAATAATCGACGTCACGCAAACAATCCGAAAAGCCTGCATTATGGTATGTCAGTGATTCTCTTAACAGAAGAAGCTATTTATTTTAAAAGACAGTGTAATACCAATCAAAAGAAAGTAAGCATTGTAGACTACAGAGACAATTATGTGAAGTGTGGTAACACACATTTCAATGATTACAAACATTAAGATTGCCTAAGTCAGCATTTTGCCTTCTAACGGCTTACTAATGCATTCAGCACTGCCATGATTTAAGTTTACAGTTGGCTAGGATTCCCCTTGGTTTACTTTTGTTTTGATTTTTTTTGTCCCTTGTATCACAGGTGACTCTCGCTGTCAAGCTCCAATATCCTGTACCTTGCAAAGTACTTATTCTTACTGAGACTTTGATAGTCATTTTGGCCATATTATTAGAAATTCAAACTGTCTAGCAATTATGTTCCTTTTGTTACTAAAAAAAATCCTCTGTCTCTGAAGCATTTCTCTTTAAAATGGCAGAGCTTCATATTGTAGCTTATTTGAACTCAATATATTACATTGTCTTATTCAGTTGTTCATTGCTGAAGCCATCTATTTCAAGGAAGTGCTATGATCCTAAGTTTTATAAACATTTGAGTTTAAGAGCCACAGTATCTCTTTTAAAAAGAGTTGGAACCTATATTAATCTGAACTATCTGTTGGAAATTCTGAATGAATGTTGACTGTGGCTGATGAGGAATGAGGAAGAAAGCTGTCCATTGCAGGAAGGTTTAAATGATCCAGACAAGTGGGCAGAAAATTGCCAACTTGAACTGAGTTCAGAGAACTATCAGAAGTGGTTCATTTGTAGAAAACAGACAAAGCAAGGGAAATACACAATTATTGATAGATATTAGAGGAATATCAGATTTTAGAATACATATCCACATATCCTTAAAGGCAGTGGGGTAGTTAAGGCATACTGAACACTTTGTGACTTTCCTATACACTTATTTTTCCAGGAAATGTATGATGCTAAGTACTTGGAGACTAAGTCCACCATATTAATATATTTCTTAAGAGTTCATAAATTTATCTATACCGAACAAATTATCTTTCCTATACTTACAAATCTCAAGCAATTGATAGGAAAAAGTCTTAAAGAATTTTAAAATTCTAACTTCGCTAAAGCCAATTCTTCAGGCAGCAAGGGTGTGTGCTGTAGAATAAGTAATTATAAACAATTTCAGTTTTCAAAAATTGCTGAATTCTCTTGCATTATCAAACTAATTTTTATTTTCTAGATGCCTTTGAAATCTCCAAAAACGTTACATATTTCTACCTCTGTTACGTTTACGGATATGTCAGCATCTGCCCAACCTGGATACAAAATGAGGCCAACGATCGATGCTGAATTACCCTATGATTTCTTCTTTCCCTTTTTGTGAAAGGACCTGAACTGCTCACGGAGGCAGGATTATATTTAAACTTTTGCCTGAAATTGATCATATGTCTGCTTTATAAAGTTAGATTATTTTTCAAACATTTGAACTTCCAGTTGCAATTCCCTCAAGTGTCATTTTTCTACCTAGATATTGGATCAAATAATTTGTATTTATTTATATTTTGTACATTAATGGAAGAACCAGCACAGGTTTCCAACTACACTACATTTACAGAACAAGAATTGCATCTACAAGCAGGTCATCTTTAACAGCACTGAAATTAATACACATGCAGAGCAGAAAGTACTATAATATTTATAGCATTAACTATTTTTAAGGATTTTGGACACTATTTAAACTGTATTGTAAATGGTCCGGTACCATCATTTTGTCTTTTTTTTTAAATGATGCTTTCAATGCAGGGAGAATTTTTAAATCTAATTTGTATTTTTACAATTCATACGTGTTATATCTTACAATTGTTCTAAGATGTGTATGACCATCTTCTTAATTCAACCACTTATTTCAAGTTAATCTTGTTTTAAGTTACTGATTTCCATAACTATTTCAAAATGACATATAGAAACTAATCATTTAATAACAAATTGTCAATATTTCTTTTGTATTTATTAAAATTCATTTTGTATAAATTTATTGTATGTTTGTGCATCTGAAATGAATTAAAACCATGGTCTTTATACATTTGTCTTGACTAACTATGTAAAGCATGTTATTAATTTTGCATGTGCACAAATCATCTAGTCAATAAATAAAAGCAGTTTGACAAAAGTATTACTCTGTACATATTCTTGGAATCTATTTACTTAGTAATTCTCATGAATGAATAAAAAAAACTTTATTTGACTTTCATCCCATCTACCACCCCCTGAGAAAAAGCTGTAGTGAATACTGACTAAATCAACCCAATCTCTCTTTACCTAACAATCCTGTTTCCCAATAATCAGGCGGGTGGATCTTTGCATCATTCCCTGTATGGTAAGATCTAACAATGTGACAGAGACAGATTTCACTTAAATCAAAGATACCAATTTTCCAAAATGTTATTTTTTTCTTCCAAGGTGGAAGCCACACAGTTTCAGTGTATATTCAAACCCAGAGACCGCAATGACAGCTCAGTTAGAAAATGTTGTAACACACACAGATGGCAGTGAGTTAATGCTTTGAGTTTTATATGATTTGTTAGGAATGGAGGGTAAGTGAAGCTGAGTTAATATTCAGACAACAAGAAACAACATATTTCTACCATTCTTCAGTTCTGAAGAGTTGGACTCAAATTTAAATGTTGACTCACCTTATCACTGCCAGACTTGCTGAGTATATTCAACATTTTGTTTTCATTTCAGATACCAGAGGCTGCTAATGATGGTTACTACCTATCCCAGTAAGCAGTCAGCACCTTTAGCATGGAAGAGATAATCTAGTCTTTTGTGGCACTCAAATGGTGAAGTACAACCAGTTTTAATTGTGTTCCATTCTCAGTCACATTGCTGAGGGTACAGTCTTCCCAGTAGCCTCTTGGATGTGAATTCATGGTAAACTGCATGTATATACTCCTGGCTCCAATCAGCTCCAATTCAGGAGGTAAAAGGAAAAGGACATAGGATTGTAATCACAAATGAAATTCATCCAGATCCCTTTTGCCTGATGAGTAATATAAACATAAGGATAATGATTTGAACAACTCGCCTTTTTATTTAAAAACACTTGAATTATGGGAAGAAAGCTTAACTATCATTCTTTGGTCTCACATAATTGTTAGAAAATGTACACCATTATCTTCTGATGTACACAAGAAAAGCTATGTCTTATTCTGGAAAAACTTGGGTAGAGTGTTTACAAAAATTATTTCAAGTGTCATTCTATATTCAGGTTTCATTCAAACTGATGTAGAAAACAATTTTAGTTGGTCTGATAGTTTATGCTGTGTTCCTGGAGCAATCTATGTAGTCTCTCAACTTCTTGTGTCTACAAAAGGAATTTGAGAAGTTAGAAATAATTTATTTTAAAAACAAATGACCTTTTATAAGGTGGATGATCTTACCAGTTGCGTGCACTCATTCTGGAGCTCACCAATTCTCCGGGTGAGGTGGGCATTTGCATGTTTGAGCTCAGTTTCTTTCTTTACTGCACGTGACTTCACAGTCATCAAGATTCCTACAGTGAATTAAGAACATATTATTAAGTGTACAGAATGGTCAGTTTATTTTTGTTTTAAAGTTAAACAATTGACTTATTAATATAGCTTTCCTGCAAATGCCGTAGTGCTTAAGGTGTCAATACAAAAGAAATCCATCCTGCCTTTCCAAATTTTTTATCACCCCATTTAAAGATATTTAATTATGAACCATACCATTTATTATTCTTGCCACTCTCCACAGTCGTAGCAGAATAAGTAAGCCCACGCCATCAAAGGCATCTTCGCGGGAGATGTAGACAATATCAAGAATGAAAGATACAATAACAATTATTGCATCCAGGACCTCAAACTTGTGCCAGAAAAATTCCATTCGGAAGGCATATAATTTACCAATTAGTTCCAATATAAAGAAAGTCAAAATAGCAATACTCAGGTAGTGAAATACCTAGAAAAGAAAGGAACTTTGTTAAATCTGCAGTCAAACAATAGATGAATAAAACATTTGTGATTTAACATATAGAAAATTATGTTCAATGTAGCCTCTTTGATAGTCATTCTAATTAATTGCCATATACATTTGTCAATCTGCTGAAAACTATTCTTTTATTAGGTTGTACCCTAATGGCTGCATACATAAATGTCCTAATCATTTGTGGTTCAGTTCCAAATATGGGCTAGTAAGTGTTTGTAAAGAGAAGATGTGACAGTATTCTCCAAGGATTTTGTAGCTGCTTGCTATACAACACAATCTGAAATTTGATGGTTGACATGTGCCTTGATTTTCATCAAATGAGAGAGCACCTCTGTTGTAGCAAGGGCAGTCAGGAATCCCAAGTCCCACCCCGAACCCACATTTCTCATTTTCACAAGGAGAGTCTACAGTTTGTACATACCTCCTTCCCAGAGGCAGTTGGTCATTTACATGGAGTTCCTGATGTCTGGGATCCTGACTATGGAGACAGGCCAGCAAGTCTGTCCTCAGCGAATTTCTTTTGCATTGCCAGATTACCCCTTTTGGAGAGCTGAGGTACCCTTGCAGACATTAGTCCTAGGACAGCTTGGGAGTGGACATCAGGTATCCTTTGGGGATTAGGTTCACTTCCTTTTTGGACTGTTAACTCGGGAGAAGATGCAAGTAGACGCCTGGAACTGAGCAATATCTCAGATGTTTTATGCATGGATGTACTTTTCTCGATAAGAGTGCAGTGTGCAATGTGCGATATAAGTATTAGAACTATATTTTTTCTCCTATGTACATGGGTACTTATGGATACTTGATGAGTTAGCATGGTTGGTGAAGGGGGCAAGTGTGGAAGTAAGTACTAGGTGAGGAGTGGGGTATAAGGAGTCACGGGATGGGTACAGGGCATTAGCTTACATTAGGTGGATGTGTTGTCTTTATCCCTCTCTGGAGAGGTAAGATACTGCTTTGAGGATGGTTCTGGGGCATATTTAATGAAGGAAGAAAAATTCAGGGCTTTATGTTTAGATTTACACACAAGGATTGGTCTCCTGAAAGTAACAAGAACAAGCTGCAAACACTCATGAAACCATATGTCAGCATAAGTTTCTGTCTTTGAAGAAAGGGAAGTATAGAATAGACAAGAACTAAGTCAAAAGACCAGACTACGTGTGTTGCAAGCAGAATCAAGAAGAAATATCATAGAATCCCTACAATATGGAAACAGGCCATTTAGTCCAACAAGTCCACATCAACCCTCTGAAGAGTGACCTATTCCCTTCCCCTATTACTATATATTTACCCCTGACTAGTGCACCTAACCTATACATCCCTGAATACCATGGGGAATTTAACATGACCAATTCACCTAACCTGCACATCTTTGGATTGAGAGAGGAAACCGGAGCACCCGATGGAAACCCACATAGACATGGGGAGAATGTGCAAACTCCACACAGACAGGTGCATGAAGCTGGAATCGAACCGGGTCCCTGGCACTGTGAGGCAACCATGCTAGCCACTGAGCCACCATGCCACTTATACAGTGCAAAAATTTCAAATTAATATGTTGGGTAAACAGGGATCAAAGTGAAGACTAACTAAAGAAAGAATTGTCTTAGAATAGGACGCAAGCAAGAAGGCATTAGCCAAGATAACTTCATTTCGGGAATAAACTTTGAGGCTTTTCAGGAAAGTACTGGAAAACTCCAAGATTGGAGGAGATGACAAAGACATACATGAAGGCTTTAAAAGTTGTGGATGTAAAGTAAATGTAAAGGCAGATGAAATTGAGAAGTTGGAGGTAGATTGTCTTGGTGATGGAATTGATATGAACTTGGGAAGCAGGACAGTGACGTTTTGGTCACTGGGTTCAACCTGAGAAAAGTATCAGAAGGGGGATGGAATTATGTACTAATGTGGGAGAGCATTTGGCAGCAGTTAAAAGGATTGCTTCAGTCTTAGTGGAGTTCGAAAAATGTTTGTTCGTTCCCAAAGTTGTTAGACAAGAGTAAGATGAGAGTGAGGATTTTGAAATCCAGGGCAATGGCGGCTAGATAAAGCAGGAAGTTGACCCCATACTAATGGATAATATTTACTCTGGGATAGCAGACGCCCATGGAAAAGCAGGATAATAATGGAGCTAAATGTTTGTGCAAGAATAGATCAAAATCAAAAACGGTGTGCTGGCTACATTGGAACAAATAAGGGCAGAGGCACAAGGGGACCAGAGGAACTATAACCATTAAAGATTGAACAAGTCTACATTCTCTGAAGTTTAGAAGGAGGAGAGGTGATCTCACTCAAACATACAAAATCAACGTAGGGATTGACAGAGCAGAGACAAGAATGACATTTGCCATGTCTGGGAGATATAGAATCAGGGCATGTGGTCTCAGTTTAAGGGATCTGTCATTTATGAATGATATAGGGAGGAACTTCTTCACTCAGTGCATGATGAGTTTTTGTAATTCTTTGTCCCAGAGGACTGCGTCATAGAAATCTATGAATCTCAGTCTTAACAGACACCATGTGTTAAAAACATCAAGTGATAAAAGAAATTGTACAGGAAAATGGTGTTAAATGTAAAAGATCAGCTCATTGAATGGCTTCAAGGTCTGAATGGGTTTCCGCTATTCCTATTTTTTATGCTTGCTTGTTCTTATTAAATCCCTTGCATCTGCACTACCACGTATTTTGGCTGATCTTACCTCAATGCCATTTGCCCATCTTAGTTCTTTAATCTTTGATACCCTTACCCAAGAAAAATCTATCGATCAGTCTTAAAAGCTTTAATTGTCCTAGAATCCACAGCTTTCTGAGGAAATATAATTCCAGATTATCCCAGACTTTGTGAAGAAATGCTTCCCAATTTTATCACAAATGGCCGACTCTCACTTTAAGTAAATGTCCCATCATTTTTAATTGCACCCCTCCCCAGAGGAATAGTTTCTCTGTATCAACTTGTTGATTCCTTTTAACATTTGTTGAAGCACCTCCACCAGATAACCACATAATCTTCTATATCGAAAAGGCAATACTAGCCAAATGTGTGCAATTTATCGAGATAATTCAATCCTTAAGCACACGCAAAATTATTCGATTACCTTCCTTCAGAAAGGAATTTATGTTTTTTTAAAAAACTGTCCTCTTAAGAATTTAAGTAGATTATACTCAAAATTGATATTTTCATTGTGAATTTTAATATGTCATCAGAATGGCCAGGGCTACAACATCTGGACAGTGAATTCCCTGTGACTCCTCATCCAAAATGACATCACTGCCTCCCTCTGTGTAGCCTTATGTAGCTTTGCCTAAGGATTATTGGTTAAATTGTGAACCAAGGACAAGTTTTCTCTCCCTAAACCTTGTCACAAGTAAAATTGAGATCAACCAACTCGTATTTACCTGTATCAAAGCCCAGCATTTCTGATTTTAATGGGTCAGCCACACTCAAAGTCAACAACATCCAGGACAAAACAGCCCATGTGATTGATACCACACAAACAAAAAAAATCTATTCCCTGCCATCAGTGATGCTCAATAGCTGCAGTGTGTTCTGTCGTACAAAGTGCACTGCAGAAATTTGCAAAGATCCTTGGAAAGCACCTTTCAAACCGATGACCACTTCGATCTAGAAGGACAAGGGCAGCAGAAAACCACTCACCGTCCTGACTTGGAAATAGATTGCTGCTTCTTCACCGTCACTGGATCAAAATCCTGGAATTTCCTCCCTAACAGCCTACGTACAGCACATGGACTGCTAGCAGTTCAAGAAGGCAGCTGACCACCAACCACTCTCTCAAGGGCAACTAAGAATAGGCAGTAAATGCCGGCCAGCCCATGCTGCCCACATCCCATAAGCAAAAAAAAAATTGGTAAATATAGAACCACAAAGGGACTGCATTCCAGTGCTATTACTAAAAACAACAAAACGTTTCTGCACACCAATTCCAAAATCTGGACTGCCTTCTTATTTATTTTTTATTTGGTGTCTTCCATGATAGTTTAGTTGGTGGATGAAAGATACATTTCAGCAATTGTGTTGTTATTGACAATGTTATTAAATCTTACATAGAACAGGATGTGAAAAACCTGATGAAATGGGTGTGCCCATGTGGTTATCAAAGTTTTAATTACTGTACATTCATTATTGGCACTGCTTTATTGTACTCAACTGCTTTAGCTGTTGTACATTTTTTTATGTTCTCTCCTGTTTCAATTATCCAAAGCAAAATAAATTACAGGGCTCCAAGGAAAACAGTGTGTGTGAACTAGGCACGTTGTTTCATAAAATTCACAAAGACAATAAGGCAAGTTATCTTCCTCTGTCCTCTAAACATTGTCTTGATTCTATTCTGTAATTTGTTCATGTTATTGCATGTTTCTTTCCATTTTGTTTCTTCTTGTTAATTGACATTTCACTCATTTAACTTCAGACTTCGTAAAAACATACGCTAACCTCAGGATGAGACTTGTATCTGCAAAATTACATGCAACTCTGAATATCAATAAGTCAAATTTTCTAAAATGATGATAAATGTAATGCAAAAAAACTAAATCAGTATATTTAAATGAAAATGGAGTGTGACTTTTGCAATATGCAAATGTATTTCTGCACAGGGTAGGAATGAATACAACATCAAGGGTTCTGATCTTTACTACACAATGGTCTTCATTAAGAATTGGATTCAGGGAAAAAGATTCTGTGGGAAAGTCTTCATCTTTATTGCTATTCTGTGTGTGATGATCCAGGCAGGATGTTTACTCTTTGTAAATGAATTTGCAAAGCAGGCAATATTAACAGGGAAACGTTAATGAAACAGAATTGACAAATGATCTGATCATGAATAAAGGCTGCTTATAAATTGCATTGAATATACTTGGTATGATTTACTGATTCATTTGTGATACCATTAAATTTAAGTGTAATGAAATAGCTATTTAATTGTGTTTACACAGTATGGAAGATTTCACTGTGTTTGTGCTAACTTTGTGTCAAAAACTAACTCTGTTCCCAATATTTCTCTGTGCTTCCCTTCACCACAGCCTGTGGAAGAGCTGCAACAACTTTCCCTGTTCAAAATGACTCAATCTTTCAGTATTATTTTAATTAAATAGCCATTCATAAAATCCTCAGTAAAATTCTTTTCCTATTTAAACCATAAAAATGTGATCATTTTAAACAAAAACAGAAATTGCTGGAGGAATTTAGCAGGTCTGGCAGCATCTGTAGGCAGAAAGCCGAGTTAATGTTTCAAATCCAGTTACCCTTCTTCAGAGGTTGATTAAATAAACTCTCAAAATGTTCTTGATCTTTTCTACTCTAGTGCAGAACTACAGCCTTTTGAAATAATTATAGTTTATTATTCCTTTCATCATCCTGGTCAATCTACTCTGTCTGTCTATGGTATTAATGTCCTCTATTCAACACATACTCTAACTAACCATAGCCTTGTACTAATTTATCATTACTCTCATTTAAAACCTCATTTCATGCCAACATTTCACACTAGAAGTCCATATTTGCTCTTAGTTCATCCAGAAATATTTCTGTGCCTGGTTAACTTAAAAAGCTGAAAAAGACCCTCTAACTAAATATATGTTACATCACTGATACTAGACGAATTAGTGATTTACATCAGTAGTGGAATCTGGTCATCTAACTCTACATCATTTCCACTGCAAAGACTTCCACACATTAACATCATCTTCCTACAGAAGTCTTCATCTATGTCTCTGTCACTTTCAGATTCAAAGATTATAAACTTCAGCTCATGCAAGCTTGTTATACCCAATGCCTCACTACCACATTATCCTGTCCACAAGACCTAAATTAAAAATTCTTATCATCTGGTTTTAACATCCTTCGTGGCCTTATCCTTCCTCATCTTCAAGTTGTTCATTCTCTACAAATTCCCCAGCCTAGATCCACTAAATTTTGCATTTCCCATCACTTCACACCACTGTTAGCTGTTGATGTCTCAAGAAACTGAATTTATGTCTAAACCTTGCTGCCACTCTATAACTTTCACCTTTAACCAAGCTTTAAAACATATAAATGTAAGTTGTTGCTATTAAAGTTGACATAAATGCATTTCACCATACCTGAGGGGCTATTTTCTCTTTGTCCGCTTCAATGACTGCTAAATCCATGAGCAATTCACACAGCACAAACAATGCATCCAGAATGACTAAACACACAACTGCAATCTGTTTTAAATAAAACATTGGAAGTAAGTGCATTGTAGGAATAGGTACAGCAAACACAGCCATAGCACATTATTTGCAGTAAATCCTATTCAGAGCAGGTTCTTAACATCTTTCCTACAATTAAATGTAACAATTTCTTATCATCTTCCTTGCCTGCCTGGAAACAGTGGTCCAGTTTGCAAACAACCTTTGTCTTGATTATACATATGTACAACATGTTGTTGTTTCACCCATTTAAAGAATATTTACGGTACAGTATATCTTTTTACTTAAAGAACTCAAAATGTGAATTTCATGACATTTATCATTTTATTTCACTAATATGATAATTTGACAGTTACTAGTAGCTGACTTTAACAATTAAACAAGAGACTAATACCTGTTTACTCCATAGACCAATCAGAATTTCAAAATTTTACTTTGTTGGTGCAGCTTACTATTTTAAAGTTTCTCACAAGAAATACGACTGATGAAGATCAGCCTTTAAAAGCGTAGTGTCTCCAGTGCAGACCTGTTGGTTACTTTGCTCTAGTTTTTATGGTTGAAACATTATTGCTGGAACAGCACAGCAGGTCAGGCAGCATCCAGGGAACAGGAGATTCGACGTTTCGGGCACAGGCCCTTCTTCAGGAATGAGCAGAGAGTGTTCAGCAGGAGAAGATAAAAGGTAGGGAGGAGGGACTTGGAGGAGGGGCGTTGGAAATGTGATAGGTGGAAAGAGGTCAAGGTGAGGGTGATAGGTCGGAGTAGGATGGAGGCGGAGAGGTCAAGAACAAGACTGCAGGTCAGGAAGGCGGTGCCGGGCTGGAGGGATTCGGCTGAGACAAGGTGGGGGGAGGGGGGATGAAGAAACTGGTGAAGTCCAAGTTCATCCCCTGTGGTTGGAGGGTTCCCAGTCGGAAGATAAGACGCTCCTCCTCCGACCGTCGCGTTGTTGTGGTTTGGCGGTGGATGAGTCCAATGACCTGCATATCCTCGGTGGAGTGGGAGGGGGAGTTGAAATGCTGTGCTACAGGGTGGTTGGGTTGGTTCGTCCGGGTGGCCCAGAGGTGCTCTCTGAATCGCTCCGCAAGTAGGCGGCCTGTCTCCCCAATATAGAGGAGGCCACACCGGCTGCAGCGGATGCAGTAGATGATGTGGGTGGAGGTGCAGGTGAATCTGTGGCGGATATGGAAGTTTCCTTTGGGGCCTTGGAGAGAAGTGAGGGGGGAGGTGTGGGCGCAAGTGTTGCACCTCCTGCGGTTGCAAGGGAAGGTGCCGGGAGTGGAGGTTGGGTCGGTGCGGGGTGTGGATCTGACAAGGGAGTCGCGGAGGGGGTGGTCTCTACGGAAAGCTGATAGGGGAGGGGAGGGAAATATATCCTTGGTGCTGGGGTCTGTTTGGAGGTGGCGGAAGTGACGGCGGATGATGCGCTGTACATGGAGATTGGTGGGGTGGTAGGTGAGGACCAGTGGGGTTCTGTCCTGGTGGCGGTTGGAGGGGCGGGGCTCAAGGGCGGAGGAGCGGGAAGTGGAGGAGATGCGGTGGAGGGCACCGTCGACCACGTCGGGGGGGAAATTGCGGTCCTTGAAGAAGGAGGCCATCTGTGTTGTACGTATTTTGAACTGGTCCTCCTGGGAGCAGATGCGGCGGAGACGAAGGAATTGGGAGAATGGGATGGCGTTTTTACAGGGGGCAGGATGGGAGGAGGTGTAGTCCAGGTAGCTGTGGGAGTCGGTTGGTTTGTAGTAGATGTCCGTGTTAATCATAAAAAGACATAAAAAAGATATGAGGAGAATCTTTTTGATTTTACACAAAGAATGATTCTTGTGTGCAATGAACTTACAGAGAAAGTGGTGGTTGCAGGTACAGTTACAACATTTAAAAGATATTTGGACATGCACATAAATAATAAATGTTTGGAGGGTTATGGGCCAAGTGAAGGCAGGTGAGACTAGTTTAGTTTAGGGTTATGTTTGGCATGGACTGGTTGGACAAAAATGCCTGTTTCCATACTTTATGACTCTTTGAATAGTGAACATTTATGAGGTTTGTCAGCTTCAATAATATCTTTAGCTAAATTATTTCAGGCAATAAATATATAGCGGCAGCTAGTTTAAGAGTAAATTATCAATTTAATCTTTATTACGCGAACAGAAATTTTTCAGCCTCATTTGTTAATTGAGTCACTTGTTACCCAATCCTAACTTTTTTAAAGCTAAATAACCTTTTAAATCATCAATGAGATCATAAGAAATACAAGGAGTGGATACTAGCCCATCAGTCTTGCCCCATCAAGCAATAATTAGATTGTGATCCTAACAGCACTGTCCTGCCTGGCCCCCATTACCTTTGACTCCCTTGTTGATCAAACGTCTGTCCAACTTAGCCATAAATACATTCATTGGCCCAGCATCCACTGCTCTGTGGAAGGAAATTCCAGAGACTGACAACCTGTATTTTCTTAAAATTCATTCATGAGAGCAGGTGTCATTGGCTGGTTCAGCAAGTATTGCCCATCCCCAACTGCCCTTGTGAAGGTGGTGGTGAGCTGCTTTCTTGAACTACTTCAGTCCATTCCTATTAGGGAAAGAATTCCAGGATCTTGACTTAGCAACAGTGATGAAATGAGAATATATTTGCAAATCAGGATGGGTATTGGCTTGGAGGGAACTTTCAGATGATGGTGTTCCCATGTATCTGCTATCTTTGTCCTTTGAAACAACATTGGTGTGATTTTGGAAAGTGCTGTCAAAGGAGCCTTGGTGAATTTCTGCAGTGCATCTTATAAATGGCACAGTGATGGAGGGAGTGAATGTTTCTAGATGTGACAAATATCAAGTGGGCTTCTTTGAGTCATAAAGGTCAATAGTCTTTATCAGCACTTTGGCCAATCGAGGCTGGGCTGGTCAAAAACATCCAATTATTCTAATCCATTTTTCAGCACTTGTCCCATAGCCTTTTATGCCCTGGCCCCGATGGTGTTGTGTTGTTGGAACTGCACTCATCTATGCGATGGGGGAGTATTCCATCCCACTCCCAGCTTGTGCCTTGTAGATGGCGGATAGGCTTTGGGGAGTTAGGAGGTGAGTTACTCACTGCTGTATTCCGAGCCTTCGACCTGCTATTGTAACCCCTATCTCAGTTCAATATCTGGTCAATGATAACCCCCAGGATTGGAGGATTAAGTGATAGCATTGATGGGACAGTAGTTAGATTCTCTCTTGTTGAAGATGGTCATTGCCTGGCATTCCATGGCTCAAAAATCACTTGCTACTCATCAGCCCAAGCCTAAATGTTGTCCAGGTTTATCTGAATTTCGAGATGGATTGCTTCAGTATCTGAGAAGTCACAAATGGTGTTGAACATTGTGCCAAAATCAACGAACATTCACTCATCTGACCTTATGATGGAGAGTAGGTCATTGATGGCAGCTGAAGATGGTTGAGCCAATACACTGAGGACCCCTGCAGAGATGTCCTGGAACTGAGATGACTGGCCTCCAATAACCACCACAATTTTCTTTTGGGCGAGGTATAATAACCAGTGGAGAGTTTTCCCCTCATTCTCATTGACTCTAGTCTTGCTAGGCTGCCTTGATACCACACTCTGTCAAATAGGACATTGATGTCAAGGGCAGTCACTCTCACCTCACCTTGGAATTCAACTCTTTTGTCCACGTTTGAACCAACAACTGTAATCAGATCACAAACAGTGACTCTGGCAGAACCCAGACTGGGCATCAGTGAGTAGGTTATCACTAATCAAGTGCTGCTTAGTAGTACTTCTCTTTATTAATGATCGAGGGTAGACAGATGTAGTGGTAACTGGCTGGGTTGGATTTGTCCTGCTTTTTATGTACAAGACATAACTGAACAATTTTCTACATTGGTTGGGCAGATGCCAGTGTTGTAGTTGTGCTGGAACAGTTTGGTGAGGTGGTGTCAAATTCTGGAACACACAGGTCTTCAGTCCTATTGCTGTTAAATTTTCAAGCCCCATAACCTTTGCAGAAGTGAGTCTCTTCAGTCGTTTCTTGACATCATGTGCAATGTATCAAATTGACTGAAGATTGGCATCTAGAATGCTGGAGCCTCTGGAGGAGGCTAGGAAAGATCATCAATTTAACACTTCTGGCTGAAGATTGCTGCAACTGCTTTCAGCCTCATCTTTTGCATTGTGTTGGGCTCTTCCATCACTGATGGTGGGGATATTTAGAACATAGAAGAATACAGCGCAGTACAGGCCCTTCGGCCCTCGATGTTGCGCCGATCCAAGCCCACCTAACCTACACTAGCCCACTATCCTCCATATGCCTATCCAATGCCGGCTTAAATGCCCATAATGAGGGAGAGTCCACCACTGCTACTGGCAGGGCATTCCATTAACTCACGACTCGCTGAGTAAAGAACCTACCCCTAACATCTGTCCTATACCTACCCCCCCTTAATTTAAAGCTATGCCCCCTCGTAATAGCTGACTCCATACGTGGAAAAAGATTCTCACTGTCGACCCTATCTAAACCCCTAATCATCTTGTACACCTCTATCAAGTCACCCCTAAACCTTCTTTTCTCCAATGAAAACAACCCCAAGTGCCTCAGCCTTTCCTCATACGATCTTTCTACCATACCAGGCAACATCCTGGTAAACCTCCTCTGCACCCGTTCCAGTGCCTCCACATCCTTCCTATTGTATGGCGACCAAAACTGCACACAATACTCCAGATGCGGCCGCATCAGAGTCTTATACAACTGCAACATGACCTCAGGACTCCGGAACTCAATTCCTCTACCAATAAAAGCCAGTACGCCATATGCCTTCTTCACCGCACTATTTACCTGGGTGGCAACTTTCAAAGATCTGTGTACATGGACACCAAGATCCCTCTGCTCATCCACACTACCAAGTATCCGACCATTAACCCAGTACCCCATCTTTTTATTACTCTTACCAAAGTGAATCACCTCACACTTAGCTACATTGAACTCCATTTGCCACCTTTCTGCCCAGTTCTGCAGCTTATCTATATCCCGCTGTAACCTGACACATCCTTCCTCACTGTCTACAACTCCTCCGTCTTTCGTATCATCCGCAAACTTGCTCACCCAACCTTCTAACCCCTCCTCCAGATCATTTATAAAAATGACAAACAACAATGGTCCCAAAACAGATCCTTGCGGAACACCGCTAGTGACGGCAC
Organism: Chiloscyllium plagiosum; assembly: GCF_037043375.1. Taxonomy (NCBI): domain Eukaryota; kingdom Metazoa; phylum Chordata; class Chondrichthyes; order Orectolobiformes; family Hemiscylliidae; genus Chiloscyllium; species Chiloscyllium plagiosum. The sequence continues at coordinate 30,066,517 of NW_028270162.1, read as the reverse complement.
TCCAAGATGAACCTTTGCCTTCAACTACTACCCTCTGTCTTCTTCCAGCCAGCCAACTCCTAATCCAAACCTCTAACTCACCCTCAATGCCATACCTCCGTATGTTTTGCAGTAGTCTACCATAGGGAACCTTATCAAACGCCTTACTAAAATCCATATACACCACATCTACCGCTTTCCCCTCGTCCACCTCCTTAGTCACCTTCTCAAAGAATTCAATAAGGTTTGTGAGGCACGACCTGCCCTTCACAAAACCATGCTGACTATCCTTGATCACATTATTCCTATCCAGATGTTCATAAATCCTATCCCTTACAATTCTCTCTAAGATTTTGCCCACAACAGAAGTGAGACTCACCGGCCTATAGTTACTAGGGTTATCCCTACTCCCCTTCTTGAACAAGGGAACCACATTTGCTAGCCTCCAATCTTCTGGCACTGTTCCTGTAGACAACGAGGACATAAAAATCAAGGCCAATGGCTCTGCAATCTCCTCCCTTGCTTCCCAGAGAATCCTAGGATAAATGCCATCAGGCCGAGGGGACTTATCTATTTTCACCCTTTCCAGAATTTCCAACACCTCTTCTCTACATACCTCAAAGCCATCCATTCTACTTAATTGTGACTCAGTACTCACATTGACAACAATGTCCTGTTCCTGATTGAATACTGACGAAAAGTATTCATTCAGTGTCTCCCCAATCTCTTCAGCTTCCACACGCAACTTCCCACTACTATCCTTGACTGGACCTATTCCTACCCTAGTCATTTGTGGAGGCTCTTCCTCCAGGGAATTGTTTAATTCTCCACCACCATTCCCAACTCGATGCGGCATGACTGCAGAGCTTAGATCTGGTCTGTTGGTTGTGGAATCCCTTTGCTGTCTGTCACTTGCTGCTTGGCACACAAATCATCTTGATTTGTAAATTCACCAGATTGACACTTTGTTTTTAGGTATGCTCCTCCTGAACTCAACATTGAACCAGAGTTGATCCCCTGCCATGTTGTTAATGGTTGAGTGAGGAATATGCCAGGTGAGCCACAAGTTTGCAGAGAGAACAGAAGACATGATAATCAACAAGCAAATCTCGCCCGTATGTCCGTGAGACTTTGGGGCTTCTGAACTCAAGATGAGGACTCCCAAAGCAAATCCCTCTCAATGTAAATCACTGTGCCTCCACCTCTACTGGATCTGTCCTGCCCATGGGACATGACCCACCCAGGGATGGTGATAGCATTGTCTGTACGGAATTAGAGTCAGAATCGTACAGCACAGAAACAGACCCTTCGGTCCAACTCATCCATGCTGACCAAATATCCTAAATTAATCTAATCCCATTCACCAGCATTTGGCCATATCCCTCCAAACCCTTCCTTTTCATGTATCCATCCAGATGCCTTTTAAAGTGTTGTAATTGTACCAGCCTCCACCACTTCATCTGGCAGCTCATTTCATTCATGCACCACTCTCTGTGTGAAAACGTTGACCCATAGGTGCCTTTTATATCTTTCCCCTCTCACCTTAAACCTATGTTCCTCTAGTTTTGAATCCTCTAACCTGTGAAAAAGACTTTGGGCTTTTCACCTTATCCATGCCCTTCATGATTCTGCTAACCTCTATAAGGTCACCTCTCAGCCTCCGACACTCCAGGGAAAATAGCCCAACCTATATAGCTCTCCCTACAGATCATCCCTCCAACCCCATCAACATTCTTGTAAATCTTTTCTGAATCATTTCAAGTTTAAAATCTTTTCTATAGCAGGGAGACCAGAATTGAATGCATATTCCAAAAAGTGGTCTAACCAATTCAAAGGATATTTTATATCATTGTTCCATCGGCATTAAGAGGCCACCAATGTAATCTCATGAAGACACAAAATGCACTATTTGAGGCTAATGATTTCTTAGTTTGCCATAGTGAATGACACACATATAACCACATCTAATGAAAAAACTGGCACGAATACTTGTCATTTTTAAAAATAACTTGTGAAGTTAATATTTCATCCAGTGTGCAACCACTCTACAACCTTAATTTTATTGCTTATGAATTGAAAGATAATTTTAGAAATTATATTGCTTAAGTGACATGCAGTACAACTGTTGAATATCTATTAGTATTAAATCTAAGATGGTACCTGAAAATTGTTTGAATTAAATAACCATTTGAGAGCATCCCTGAAAGATAATCCAGATGGAAGGTTTTCTTCATTAGCATCTGTTAGATCATCATGGCTGTCCTCCTCTTGCCACTTTTGGTAATCATCGCCCACGGTGGTGAAGTATTTTAGGAAGTTTGCCATCAGTGGAATGCTTTTACAAAAATATCAGTCCTATTAAAAAACTAGGTGATAAAATTATTTAAAATGTGTGAACATACCTCCAGAATATGACAAAAAAGTTCAACAGCGATTCTGGTTTGAGATTATATTGTGCTCTAAAAGAATATCCAGATCACATAATGATTACAATAGTCAATAACAACAAACAGCTCTGAACAATTCACATTCACTTTGTAACCTCTAAACCTTTCCAAAGCCATTTCAAAGTGTAAAGCGATATTAAAAAATTCACATCATGAATTGAGATCTTTGTAATGTGCAAAATAATTGGGTGTTTGTGTGAAATAAATTATGAGTTCTAGTGCAGAAGGAGGTCATTCTGTCCATCATAAAATGAGCTTTACCTAATGCCAATCTTCTACTTTTTCACTATACCCTTGGATATGATTTTTGTCCAAATAAGCATCAAACACCCTCTCAAATACCTCAACTGAACCTGTCTCTGCCACTCTCCCATGCAGGGCAGTCCAGACCCTAATTACTTGCAACATAGAAAAAATTTTCTCAGCTTACATTTTCCCTTATGGTAAATAATTTTAAATCTGAGCCCTTTGGCTCTTGATACAACTCTCAGCTGGACTGATTTCTCCCGGACTAGGTTATCCTTCAGCAATCTTTCATCCAAGGAGAACAATCCTAACTTGGAGAATAAGTGGCATTGGAGGCAGGATCTCCCAAAAGAGAGGGGGAAAACCCTGGATGGTAAATTATCAGAACTTTCAGTTTTGACGATAGATTGAAGTTAGGATTGTTTTCCTATCTGAGGCTTTACAGAGAAAAGGAATTTACAAAATGGGGTGAAGGGAGGCAGGAAAGGGGAGAGGGAAAGGGGTGGAGGCAGGGGAGAGGGAATGGGATGGGAGTTGGGGAGAGGGGAAGGGGTGATGGGGTGAAGGAAACGGGTGGTCGGGGGTGGGGGTGAAGGAAAAGGGGTGGGGTGGGGTGGGGTGGGGGTGAAGGAAAAGGGGTGGGGTGGGGGTGAAGGAAAAGGGGTGGGGTGGGGTGGGGGGTGAAGGAAAAGGGGTGGGGTGGGGGTGAGGAAAAGGGGTGGGGTGGGGGAGAGGAAAAGGGGTGGGGTGGGGGAGAGGAAAAGGGGTGGGGTGGGGGAGAGGAAAAGGGGTGGGGTGGGGGAGAGGAAAAGGGGTGGGGTGGGGGAGAGGAAAAGGGGTGGGGTGGGGTGGGGGAGAGGAAAAGGGGTGGGGTGGGGTGGGGGAGAGGAAAAGGGGTGGGGTGGGGTGGGGGAGAGGAAAAGGGGTGGGGTGGGGTGGGGTGGGGGAGAGGAAAAGGGGTGGGGTGGGGTGGGGGAGAGGAAAAGGGGTGGGGTGGGGTGGGGGAGAGGAAAAGGGGTGGGGTGGGGTGGGGTGGGGTGGGGGGGGGGGAGAGGAAAAGGGGTGGGGTGGGGGAGAGGAGAGGAAAAGGGGTGGGGTGGGGGAGAGGAGAGGAAAAGGGGTGGGGTGGGGTGGGGTGGGGTGGGGGAGAGGAGAGGAAAAGGGGTGGGGTGGGGTGGGGTGGGGGAGAGGAGAGGAAAAGGGGTGGGGTGGGGTGGGGGAGAGGAGAGGAAAAGGGGTGGGGTGGGGTGGGGTGGGGGAGAGGAGAGGAAAAGGGGTGGGGTGGGGTGGGGGAGAGGAGAGGAAAAGGGGTGGGGTGGGGTGGGGGAGAGGAGAGGAAAAGGGGTGGGGGAGAGGAGAGGAAAAGGGGTGGGGGAGAGGAGAGGAAAAGGGGTGGGAGAGAGGAGAGGAAAAGGGGTGGGGGAGAGGAGAGGAAAAGGGGTGGGGGTGGGGTGGGGGAGAGGAGAGGAAAAGGGGTGGGGTGGGGTGGGGTGGGGTGGGGGAGAGGAGAGGAAAAGGGGTGGGGTGGGGTGGGGTGGGGGAGAGGAGAGGAAAAGGGGTGGGGGTTTAGGGGAGATGGAAGGAGAAAGGAAGAGGAGGACTGGAGTTGGAAGAGGGGTGAGGGATTGCGTTTCTCGCTGTTGAGGATCACAGTTTGAACGCTGAGTCTCAAGGTGGAGACTGGATCGGGTTCCCGAGTGATCTGAGATCAACTGGATCCCTGAGTTTTTTAAAAAAGTGTTTGAAAGACAGCCTTTGCAATTGCTTTTCCCTGAGAACCTGCGAGCGCGTGACTTGCTGCTTATTCCAAACAATTTGTCAAACCCCGTTTCCTCTGCTCCGAGCTCTTACCACAAACAGCAAAAAGGAGCGGATTTATAGAAAGTCCCATCAAAACAGTGAGCTCTGACTAAAGTCACTCATGAAACGGAGAAACCTCTCCATAATGTACTTACAAGGATAACGATTTTGGAAAGGAAGGGAAAGTTTCTTGCTCAGAATCTCCTTCGTTCGTTAAATGCACTTTGACCTGAATCCTGTTCACGTTTTTCCCGAACTCGGATCGTTTCCTTCCGCTTTTCCGAGTCTTCCTCAGCGGATTCTCCAACCTGTAAATTTGGTTTGACTGTTTCTTTGTGCGAACTCCTTAGAGTTGACGCTTTTTTCACACCGTGTGTGGTTGAGGAGGTATGTGGGGAGACCTGGAGCTGTTTGGTTATTGGACAATCTGGAGAAACATCCCTCTGCTCCTGCTTTCTGAGCAGAGCCCGAGATGACAAACCTGGTTACCTTGTACAGTAAATACTTTTTTGATGTGAGTCGCAATAAGTTTTAAACCAAAAATGAGCGAATGCCAATTTTCCTTCCTCATCCACTTTGGAGCCAAATTTCGTTAATGCAAAGAAGACTAACGATTGCTTCTAGTTTATTTTCCACACTCGGCTATTGCATTTTAACTGCCTCTTGCGATTTTAAAAGTTGCTTCTTCACCCGATGAGTTTTGTTCGGAGTGTACCTTCCCTTTCCTTCAATCTTTCCCCTCTATTTCATCCAGTCATTTAGGTTTTACCCTTGTACGTTATGTACCTCTTGCTAAATGGCTTTTTACATGAATACTACTCTTATTAATTTCTCCCTTCACTATTAGCTGAATCTACATTGAGAATTGGATTCCCTCCTGCTCTAATGTCCAATAGTGTCCAGTACAGCACAGTATCTGTTTACACGTATTCTATTCTCATAGTCTTATTTCCAACTGTCCCTGATGCCAGTACCATGTGTTTTCCCTCCCCTATCAGCATTCCGTTTTCCCTCCCCTCCCCTATCAGCATTCCGTCCTCCTTCCCCTCCCCTATCAGCATTCCGTCCTCCAAACGGACCCCACCACCAAGGATATATTTCCCTCCCCTCCCCTATCAGCATTCCGTAAAGACCACTCCCTCCGTGACTCCCTCGTCAGGTCCTCAACCCCCACCAATCCAACCTCCACTCCCGGCACCTTCCCCTGCAACCGCAGGAGGTGCAAGACTTGCGCCCACACCTCCCCCCTCACCTCCCTCCAAGGCCCCAAAGGAAACTTCCATATCCGCCACAGATTCACCTGTACCTCCACACACATCATCTATTGCATCCTCTGTACCCGACGTGGCCTCCTCTATATTGGGGAGACAGGCCGGCTACTTGCGGAGCGTTTCAGAGAACACCTCTGGGACACCCGGACCAACCAACCCAACCACCCTGTGGCTCAACATTTCAATTCCCCCTCCCACTCCACCAAGGATATGCAGGTCTTTGGACTCCTCCATCGCCAGACCACAACAAAACGACGGTTGGAGGAAGAGCGCCTCATCTTCCGCCTAGGAACCCTCCAACCACAAGGGATGAACTCGGATTTCACCAGTTTCCACATTTCCCCTCCCCCCACCTTGTCTCAGTCTAATCCATCGAATTCAGCACCGCCTTCCTAACCTGCAAACTTCTTCCCGACCTCTCCGCCCCCACCTCAGTCTGACCTATCACCCTCACCTTGACCTCTTTCCACCTATCACATTTCTGACGCCCCTCCCCCAAGTCCCTCCTCCCTACCTTTTATCTTAGCCTGCTGGACAAACTTTCCTCATTCCTGAAGAAGGGCTTATGCCCGAAACGTCGATTCTCCTGTTCCCTGGATGCTGCCTGACCTGCTGCGCTTTTCCAGCAACACATTTTCAGCCAGTACCATGTGAAATGGAAACCAAAAGAAGTGCAGATGCTGTAAATCAGAAACAACCAGAAATTGCTGGAAAAGCTCAGCAGGTTTGCCAGCATCTGTGGAGAGAAATCAGAGTTAGTGCTTCAGGTCCAGTGACTATTCCCCAAAAGGATCTAAGGTTCTGAGGATGGGTGACCAGACCCAAAACGTTAACCCAGACTTCATTTCACAGGTGCTGCCAGATCATGTGAAACGATATTGTTCACTCCTGTCATCACACATTCGGCCTTGCATAGATATCTCTGCACTTTCTAATTCTATTATATAGCTAAGGAAATCATTTTGAAGTCACCATTTGTGAAAACCTGCCTTGAAACTCACTTCCTAAACTCCCAGTTTCATATTTCAGGTCTGTACTTTACAGCAAGCTCCACGGTGATTGCTCCCCTGCTCTTTAAATAATCTTTTTCAGTCTCCCCTAGCATCTAACAGACAATGATTCATCTAGGATTGTCAGTCTGAACTGCAGATGGAATCAATTCATCTGATTATTGTGTCTGTAACGGTTTATGTTCAGTGAATAACGTTAACAAAGTGCCAGTGTAATCTCAATTCCTAAATCTTGATTATAAACTAAATGTAATTCTATGAAGTTTTAAAAACTCATAGAATGTGGATATCACTGGCAAGGCCAGCATTTATTGCCCAACCCTAACTGCCATTAAAAAGATGTTGCAGTCTAACCACTGCTATTAGGCAGGGATTAAAGAATTTTGAGTCAGTGGCAATATAGTTCCAAAATAGGATTATCTGTAATTCAGGGAGATGCTAGTGTAATAGTAAAGTCACTTGTTTACTAATCCAGAGGCTAAGCTAATGCTCCAAGAATTTAAATGCAAATCCCACCACAGCAATTGATGGAAATTAAATTGGTTAACAAATCTGGAACATAAAGGAGCTGGTCTCAGAATAGTGATCATGAAATGATTCCTGATTGTTGAAAAAATCCATCTTGTTCACTAATGCTCTTTAGGGAGGAAATTTGCTGATGACTCCAGATACATAATGATATGGTTAGCATTTAGCTGCCTTCTGTAATGGCTCAGCAAGCCACTCAGTTCAAGGGCATTTAGGTATGGGCAACACATGCTGGTATTACTAGCAAAACCCACATCTCCTGGAAGAATTAGTTAATTTGGAGGAAACTTGTTCGTCTAGGCAGTAGAAGCCTTGACAAATTGCTGCTACTATATGCTGGTGTTAGTAGGAGGAGTGAATATTTAAGGTGAGAGAAAAGAGCTCCTTGATCCTGAATTGCATTGAGTTTCTTTAGTATTGTTAGAACTGACCTCATCCAGGCAAGTGTAAAGTATTCCATCAGACTCCTGACTTGTGCTTTGTAGATGGTGAATAAACTTTGAGGTTTCAAGAGGAAGGATTATGACAATATTATGGCTTTAAGAGGTGTATTTTGTCCTGGTTTTTCTCTTTATGAAGAAAGGTCAAGACAGAAGTACCAAGCAGTCTGCTCAAAGTCAAAAAAATAAACAGCTTGTGAGACCTTGGAGTTTTTTTTAAAAAACATGTCGGAACAATAGAAGCAGCCTGAATGAGTGTGGCCAAGCTCTCACAGAACCAGGAATTTTAGTTCTTTAGCTTTTTGCAGTTGCTGGGGTCTTGAAGCTGAATATGAAAGCTCTTGTTTCTCTCGGTTACAGCTAAAAGCTGGAGTTCTCTTCCTTTTTCCTAGAATGGTGTGTGAGACAGTCTGTTTTACTGAATTTGCCTTTATAAAGAATGTGTTTATGGGATGTTTCTATATTGGAACAGATAGTTAGCAGTTAATATATTATTTTAAACAGTTAAGCCTGTTTCTTTGTATTTTTAACAGGAGTATAAAAAGTGTTTGCTTAAAGCTGAGTAGTTTGACCAGTTGAATTGCATCTGGAATGCAACACTTAATGCTTACCTTTTTAAAATAAGAAAATGTTAGGGTCTAGATTAGCTTATATTTTGAGGGGGTTTGGCCTGGTCTATAACCAGTTCCATTTAAGCCACGGGGCTATGCAGCAATTCAGGAGCCCTGTGCAAGTCTTGTAGCCTCTTTAAGGTGCCATGCAGTTCAATAATCTTCAAGGATATATTTCCCTCCCCTCCCCTATCAGCATTCCGTAAAGACCACTCCCTCCGTGACTCCCTCGTAAGGTCCACACCCCCCACCAACCCAACCTCCACTCCCGGCACCTTCCCCTGCAACCGCAGGAGGTGCAAGACTTGCGCCCACACCTCCCCTCTCACCTCCCTCCAAGGCCCCAAAGGAAACTTCCATATCCGCCACAGATTCACCTGTACCTCCACACATATCATCTATTGCATCCTCTGTACCCGATGTGGCCTCCTCTATATTGGGGAGACAGGCCGCCTACTTGCGGAGCGTTTCAGAGAACACCTCTGGGACACCCAGACCAACCAACCCAACCACCCTGTAGCTCAACATTTCAATTCCCCCTCCCACTCCACCAAGGATATGCAGGTCTTTGGACTCCTCCATCGTCAGACCACAGCGAAACGACGGTTGGAGGAAGAACGCCTCATCTTCCGGCTAGGAACCCTCCAACTCGGATTTCACCAGTTTCCTCATTTCCCCTCCCCCCAGCCTGTCTCAGTCAAATCCATCAAATTCAGCACCGCCTCCCTAACCTGCAATCTTCTTCCCGACCTCTCCGCCCCCACCCCAATCTGTCCTATCACCCTCACCTTGACCTTTTTCCACCTATCACATTTCCGACGCCCCTCCCCCAAGTCCCTCCTCCCTATCTTTTATCTTAGCCTGCTGGACAAACTTTCCTCATTCCTGAAGAAGGGCTAATGCCCGAAACGTCGATTCTCCTGTTCCCTAGATGCTGCCTGACCTGCTGCGCTTCTCCAGCAACACATTTCCATCTCTTAGTTCAATAAATTACCCATGCAATCCAAAATCAAAGGGTCAGGGAAGAATGTCAGGAGTTGAATTAATTGCTGCAGAATAATCAGCCTCTTCTGACCACATTAAAAATTAAGCATAGTTGAAATAATTCCTTATGATTCAGCTGCAAATGTTGTTCCATCAGACATCAATTATAGTTAATTTTTATGACTAGACAAATTCAAACTACCTAGTTTCCTGTAGATTGGTCAAACTTGTCTCTGAAAACATCCTTCTAGCTGTCAGAAATATATTCTGAATTTAGAGGGGTTGTTTACTGTTATTATGTATCTAGAATTATGTCACATGACATTCAGAATGCTTTTTAAAACTTTTGTAGGACTTTTCCTTCAAACCTCAACCTGACAATAGCCATCTTGATTTCAATAACTGCTTAACAATTAAACAAAATGAACAGGATGATCTTGACCAGCTCAAATACTAAAATAATACTGCTTTATTGTTCCAGTTAATACCTTACACTTGGAGCCAGTGTGGTTATAGCCAACGTCTGTTATAATTTTTACTTCCATTGCTCTGGCCAATAATTGATAAAACAAATTCAAAATTTGATAAGTACATCTCAATGTGATAATTAATGGACTTGGGTAAATTCTATTACCACAGTTTTTAGCTGACAGGTCTAATTAAGTTTCTGGTCATTATTTCACACCTGAGAGTTGAAGGGGTTGGGGGTTCAGCTGTTGTAAGGCCATTGAATATCACAAAAAGAATAGTTAATGTATGAGGGGTTGTAGGTAAATCACCATAAGCTATCTTTAATTTAGCTACTTAAGAAATCTCTCAAGTACTGAAACAATAAGTGAAACTTAATTGCACGTAGCAACCAAAATAAGACCTCTTAAATAAGCAAGTTAAGCCTCACAACTCAACTTAGCTATTAACCGATTAATGGTAGAATTCAGCTACACTTCCAACAGTGTCTGTTGGGTCCAGGTTTTGATCCTTGTGCTATTTTTTTTTAAGTTCTGCTGATGAGTTCTGGTGTTGAATTCGTATCCAATTTCTCATCCTTTAGGTCTATGGTGTGACGTTATTGATGAACTTTCACTTTCTGGCATCAGTATCTGCATCTTGCTTCCTTATCAGAAGTTCCTTGTTACATTTGACCTTAACTGTATCTGTTTTTGAAGATTGTCTTGCAATTAATTCCTTAAATTCTTCAGCAGGGTAATCATTTTTCACATAAAACAGCCAGTTATCAAGCAGGTGCCAAAACAATTTGATTCATGTAGCCCTCACTCCTTTTTTTTTCCAGGCATGGCTAATTGTTTTAAATCCCCTATGTGACAGCTTGTTCCAAACTGTTGTTGCAAATCTCTTCATGTGTAACAGTTTATCTTTTGATTCTTTCAATCCATGAACAAAGTTCTTAAAGTTTATAATGTCACAATGGACTTAAAATATAGTTTGAGGTGAGCTCTAGATATCTATAAACTTCAGAAATATTTAGTAGAAATCTGATGCAGCCAATATCTTTGTGTGAAGAAAAATGACAGATTAGTATAGTCAAACTAAATATTGGAAGCTCTTGAGCATGTATTCCAGAAACCAAATACACAATTATCTTGTAATATATCATTTGCATTGGAAGACCTTTTATTAAAAGTGTCCTTGTGCAAGTATCATCACAGTCAGGTACACATATATAAATGTTTGTCATTTGTGTCAATTATACACATACCTACTTAAGTTTGTATGGATTCTAATGATAGAACTTCTCATTTCTGAGATGAACTAAACAAATATAGCATGAAATGGAAATAACCTCAAGTTTGTAATGGGAGAAAGTGTTTGGGAAAGATTTTTCATTGTGTATTTAGATGATGTTTTGGGGATAGTTCAAGGGAAGTGTGATACATCTGTGAAGGACAGAGGGCAGTTGGTAGTTGAAGAATTGAGGATTTGGGAGGAGGATATTTAAAGAAGAGCAAGGTTAGATCTCATGGAATACAGGGAGAACTAGCCATTTGGATACAGAACAGGCTCAAAGGTAGAAGACAGAGGGTGGTGGTGGAGGGTTGTTTTTCAGACTGGAGGCTTGTGTCCAGTGGAGTGCCACAAGGATCGGTGCTGGGTCCTCTACTTTTTGTCATTTACATAAATGATTTGGATGCGAGCATAAGAGGTACAGTTAGTAAGTTTGCAGATGACACCAAAATTGGAGGTGTAGTGGACAGTGAAGAGGGTCAGATTACAACAGGATCTGGACCAGATGGGCCAATGGGCTGAGAAGTGGCAGATGGAGTTTAATTCAGATAAATGTGAGGTGCTGCATTTTGGGAAAGCAAATCTTAGCAGGACTTATACACTTAATGGTTAGGTCCTAGGGAGTGTTGCTGAACAAAGAGACCTTGGAGTGCAGGTTCATAGCTCCTTGAAAGTGGAGTCGCAGGTAGATAGGATAGTGAAGAAGGCGTTTGGTATGCTTTCCTTTATTGGTCAGAGTATTGAGTACAGGAGTTGGGAGGTCATGTTGCAGCTGTACAGGACATTGGTTAGGCCACAGTTGGAATATTGTGTGCAATTCTGGTCTCCTTCCTATCGGAAAGATGTTGTGAAACTTGAAAGGGCTCAGAAAAGACTTACAAGGATGTTGCCAGGGTTGGAGGATTTGAGCTATAGGGAGAGGCTAAACAGGCTGGGGCTGTTTTCCCTGGAGCGTCGGAGGCTGACGGGTGACCTTTATACAGGTTTACAAAATTATGATGGACATGGATAGGGTAAATAGATAAAGTCTTTTCCCAAGGGTAGGGGAGTCCAGAACTAGAGGGCATAGGTTTAGGGTGAAAGGGGAAAGATATAAACGAGACCTAAGGGACAAGAGGGTGGTACGTGTATGGAATGAGATGCCAGAGGATGTGGTGGAGGCTGGTACAATTACAACATTTAAGAGGCATTTGGATGGGTATATGAATAGGAAGGGTTTGGAGGGATATGGGCCGAGTGCTGGCAGGTGGGACTAGATTGGGTTGGGATATCTGGCTGGCATGGACAGGTTGGACCGAAGGGTCTGTTTCCATGCTGTACATCTCTATGAGTTGAAACTTTATTGCTGGAACAGCACAGCAGGTCAGGCAGCATCCAGGGAACAGGAGATTCGACGTTTTGGGCACAGGCCCTTCTTCAGGTCCTGAAGAAGGGCCTGTGCCCGAAACGTCGAATCTCCTGTTCCCTGGATGCTGCCTGACCTGCTGTGCTGTTCCAGCAATAAAGTTTCAACTTTGATCTCCAGCATCTGCAGACCTCACTTTCTCCTCGTACATCTCTATGACTCTATCTATGACTCTAAGAGCACAAAGCAATAAAGGGGTCACTGTATGGGAAGGGAATATTGTGAGTAATTGGAGGTGAGAGAATATATGGCTATTGATGATTCAGGTGCATCACAGAGAGTGAGAAACACTTACATTCCATTTTTGCTCAGTTTGTTGACTTTGTGATCCAATTTCTCTGGTGTTTTGAATTTACTGAACTCAAATTAAATTAATATACTCGATTCCATTGAGGAAACCACATGTTCATTCACTGGATTCCATTTACCTAACCACATTAAATTCAGTCTGAAGTTAATTAATAAAGACATCAAGAATTATTTCAACAATGTATTCACTGGGGGCAAGCTTAAGTCAAAAAATGTCGCACTGGGAAAGCACAGCAGGTCAGGTAGCATCCGAGGAGCAGGAGAATCAATTTTTTTTGAGCATGGACCATTCATCAGGGGCAGAGGGCAGGGGACTGAGTGAAAAATAGGAGGGTAGAGGGGGGTGGGGAAGAGCTAAGAAGGCAATTTGTAGATGCAGGTGAGGTTGATTGTAATTGGTTGGTAGGGAGAATGGAGCATATAGGTGGCAAGGAAGATGGGACAGGTCGAGGGCAGAGCAGAGTTTATAGGGTTGGATCTGAGATGAGGTGAGGGGAGATTTGGAAACTAGTGAAGCCGATGTTGAAGGGTCGCAAGGTAGAAGGTGAGGCCTCCTTCCTCCAGTCATTGGGTCGCTTTGATTTGGTGGTGGAGGTGGACCAGGACTTTCATGTCCTTGGTGGAGTGGGAGGGGGAGTTGAAGTGGTCAGGCACAGGGCAGTGGGGTTGTTTTGTGAATGTGTCCTCGAGATGTTCTCTGAAACGTTCTGCAATTCCACTCCAGGACATCCCAGATGGCCTCCTATTTCAAGGACTGTAATTTCCCCTTCCACATGATCAATGCTCTCCAGCACATCTCCACTTCCCATACCTCCAGTCTTGAACCCCACCCCTCCAAACGCAATAAGGATAGAACATCCAAGTCTTCACCTTCCACCCACTAATCAGCACATTACCCTCCATCATTTCCACCACCTACAATCAGACCCCACCACCCCTATTTTCATTCCGCAGAGACCATTCCTTCATTGAGTCTTTATTAGGTCCACACTCCACACTACCCCCACCTTCCACATCTAGCACCTTCCCTTTCTGCCGCAAGAGGCGTAAAACCTGTGCCCACACCTACCCCCTCACCTCCATCCAAGGCCACAAAGGATCTTTTCCTGCACAACCAAACATTTCATCGACTATGTCTGTTGCTCTCTGTGGTCTCCTCTACATCATGGAGACAGAACGCCAACTCATGAACATCTCTAGGATACATGCACCAAACTGTGGCTACCTTCTTCAACTCCCTCTCCAATTCACCATTGACATGCAAGCTCTGGGCCTCCTCCACCACCAAATCCAAGCCTCATGGAGGAAGAATACCTAATCTTCTGCCTCGGGACATTTCCAGCACACAGCATAATGCTGACTTCAGTAGTTTCCAAATCTTCCCCCCCCCCGCCCCCAATCTCATCCCAGTCCAACCCTCCAACTTAGCACCACCCTCTTGACCTGTTCTACCTGTCTCTGTTGATTTTCATCATTCCCATTTGCTTTTCTTGACCTGTCCTACATGTCCATCTTCCTTCCCATGTATCTGCACCACCTTCCCCACTGACCTATCACAATCAACCCCCACCTGCACTTACCTGTTATAGTTCTTGCATGGTACTTTGTAAATGACATTAGTTTTGCTTGTTGTCTGTATAGGGTCTTTCAAGTTCATTAGTTGCTGTTTTAGTGTGTTGGTGGGCTACCATGATGCCAAGGAAGTTCGAGTAGTCTGGCAGTCATTTCAGAGATGCCTTTGATGTAGGGGTGAGTGGCTAGCGTTTCTAGATGCGTTTTGTCTGCTCGTTTTGGATTTGTTGCTGAGAAATCAGCAGACCGTGTTCATTGGGTACCAATTATTTTTGAATACATGGTATGGGTGATTTTCTTCTGCTCTGCATAGTTCCTCTGTGCTGCAGTGAGTGGTGGCTCGTTGAAATAATGTTCTGATGCAGTTTAGTTTGTGGATGTTAGGATGATTGCTTCTGTAGATCAATAGTTGATCTGTAAGTGTTGTTTTCCTGTAGATGCTGGTTTGAAGTTCTCCATTGACTGTTTGCTCTACTATGAACATCTAGGAATGGCAGTTTGTTGTTGTTGTTTACCTTCTCTTTTGTGAATTTTATGCCAGTAAGGGTTTTATTGATGGCTTTGAAGGTTTCCTCTCATTTGTTTCATTTAGTGATGACGAAGGTGTCATCCACGTAGCGGACCCAAAGTTTGGGATAGACAATAATGCAGAGAATCGAACAAACCGCTCTGCCAACCATCCAACCCAAACTTTGGGTCTGCTTCGTGGATGACACCTTTGTCATCACTAAACAAAACAAATTAGAGGAAACCTTCAAAACCATCAATAAAACCCTTACTGGCATATAAAAAAAATTCACTAATTGATGTTTGGATAACAGAGGTTGTTCTGAACACTACAATCTCCCCTGCAATTGTGGGGTGTAATTTTATTTTTAATGGATTCAATTTTAGTTAAAATAGAGCAGTTAATCAGTCGACCAAATAACAAATCATGTCAAAATTCCACATAGATGCAATTGAAGAATTGATGTGGTATACCTCTACTTATTAAAATGTATCACATACCTGAGGACCACCTTCTCACCAGTACCCTTTAGTAGTCTTTCACAAGGCACATTCGCTATTAGAACTTGTCCATCCTGATTTTCAAATGACTATAGAGAAGTGTATAGATCCTGGAATCTAGTATGTCTGAAACCTTTTCCATGACTCACTAGTGAAGCCAAATATTGTTCAACTCAATCATCTGTACACTTTGGTCAGTGAATGATAATTGAAGTGCAGAACCATTTTGATTTAGTTTCCTCTCACTTATCAGTTATTAATTTTTTGTAAACACTTATTAGCAATTTAACATTGATTGTATTTTTCAATAATTGTAATAACAAAATCAGTATAACAAAAAGAAAAAAAACAAATTATAATACAACTATCTACTAACTTACCCTATAATACAAAACAAATCCTAACAGTGCAAAGCAACACCAATAAATAATAACTAATAGATCAATAAAAAGCAAAAGCAAAACAAAACAAAGAACAGCTATGAGGGGCCGACCATAATACCAAAGGAACGGGAGCATTGTGTATACATACCTGTATGAACTCAGGAGACCCCCTCCAGGGCCCAGGGCTTGACAAATCTAACCATCCTGGTTAAACAAACGTTCTAGTAAAGACAAATGACAAATCTGTTTCCAAATAACTCAAGTAGGGCTGCCATGTCTTATAAAAATGGTCTGTTGTGTAGTGCACCATGTTTGTAAAAAAAAAAAGTCCAAGGGAGTGTGCTCCATTATTCATTTCTGCCATCCCAGCAAGCCTCTCACACCTAGTTCATCAGAATATTCTTCCATGCACAGTATGCAAGAATATTAAATAGCTTCTTCCCATGCCTGTCTAAAGATGGTAAATTCGGTAGACCTAAGAGGCGAGATATCGGGTCTACTTTGACTTCAATCCTCAACAAACTCTATCTCTCCCGCCCCAGCACTCCAATAAACACGGAGCCTGTGGCATATCCAGAAGCAATGGGTAAGAGAACCTGCACTTATTTTATATTTGAGGCACACTGAAGATGCCCCTTTTTAAAACTTCGCCAGATGGTCCGATGCCAGATGAATCCTGTGCAGAACTAGGAAGTGCACGTCCTATTACAATTTGAGATGTTTTGAGCATTCTCCCATGTTTCAGAAAAGATCTCCATTCCTAGCTCTTGCTCCCAGACCTTACATAACCAGTTAATATCCTGCCAGGCCCTGCCACCCAGCAGGTGATAGAGGGCACTAACCAAAAGGGTGCTTGTGGAATGTAGCAACAGGTTCTCTAACTTGTAGGGCTTAGCGAGAAGCGTAGTCTTCTTCTGGATGAAATCCCTAACCTGAAAAGAAAGAAAAGATCTCTGCTGGGCAACCTGTATTTGCTCAGTTGCTCAAAAGATATAACATCCCCCCTCAAACAAGTCTCCCAAACTAGAAACTCCTCTTGCTGCCCATAGTTTGAACCCTGAGTCCATCATCCTTAATCAGAACCCTGGCATACCAACTATAGGCATAAGTAGCAAAGTCTTGGATAAGCAACCCTCACTGACACATCGCCTTCCACGCCTTGACTGTACTAATGACAATGGGGTTCCAGCAGTGATCCATAACTGTCCTCATCTCATCCATGAACAACAGTTTAATAAGAGGGGCACTTTGCCTGGGAGGCTTTGATATTCAGCCATATTTATTTCTGATCGTTACCTACCCAATCACAGACAAATTCTGAGCAGGAAACTCAACTGATACCTCCTGATGCCTGGGAAGCCAACTCCTCCCCCTCCTTGAGGCAAATGCAATTTAGTGAGTTTTGAGGGGCCGACTATAATACCAGACAAAGAAACCAAACCATCCCATAAGCTTCTGCAGCGTTGACCTGGGAAACATTATAGGGAGCATACGCATGGGATAAAGCAAAACAAGGAAGAACATTCATCTTAATGAGAGATATTCGGCCCAGCCATGAAATTGGAAGAGCCTCCCATCTCTGGAGATCCCAGACTGTGCTCCAGCCTTAGGCCAGAAAAAAAAAAATGATCCCTAAATCAACAGAAAAAAAGACAAAGTCAGGATGACCACTGCATCCATCCCTGGCTTCATGTCACCCCTACTTGTGACTAAAAGAGAAACAGAACAAAAAAAAAGAGACAAAGAACATGCACAAAATTTCCCATTATAAAATCTAGTTATTTAAAAAAAAAAGGAACAACTTATGCCAAGGTTTATTCCCCCCTTTCCAATAAAGAAATTATTAGGGAGAAAGAAAGGAATAAAAAGGGAAAACATGGGGAAAGAAGGAAAAGAGAACAAACATTAACCGTATTCTTTATGCCAGTCTGTCTATTTTGAAGTGTCTACAAAGTTTTTAAGCTTTATCCGCTGATTCAAATATATAAACTGAGTCCTCGTGGTTAAAATGGAGCACTGCGGGGTACCTCACAGAGTACTGGATGCCCAAGTTCCTCAGCCTCTTTTTAACTTCTTTGAATTAAAGCTGCCAAGAAATCCTGGAAAAGCATGATTTTTGACCTTTGTACAGCAGCGCCTACGGATCATTTCCCAGTAAACTACAAGCTTCTATCACTTTTGCTTGCCCTTGAGAGAGAGAGTGGAAATGCACTAGGACCGGGCGTGGGCGCTGCATGACCCCTGACCTGTGCACTGTAACCCAACAAGCCCTTTCAATCTGCAGCTTGCAGGACTCTATGCGAAGGCCCAAAAATTTCAGCAGCCAACTTTCAAAGAAGCTGACTGACTGCTCACCTTCAGGGAGCCCGACAATTTGGAGATTTATCCACAGACCTCTATTTTTGAGGTCGTCGATATGGTCTCGCAAGGCCCGAACCTCTCGCTTCAGCATCTGGATCCGACTGGAGGAGGACTCCATCGCAGCTTCCAAAGCCTTTGTTCGACCCTCTACCTCTTCCAGCTGCTCCCCGATGCCCTGGATCTCCTGCTCACGCTTCTGCAGCATGGATATATAGGTTGGACCTAGGCACAAATCTCCCCACAGATCTCCTCAATCGCAGCACCACCTTTCAAGGCAAGTCTCTCCATCGCTGCAGCCAATTCCTGAGAGGCTGTCAGGTCCGGCGGGGGTGTGTGTGTGTGTCCCCAAGAGAGACTGCTGTCTCTGGTATACCTGCTGCTGCAGGGGAGTGTCCTCCCTGCTGCTGTTTGCTCTCTCCTTTTCCCTTTGGCATCTTTCCCACTTCCAAATATTAACCAATATGTGTTCTGTAAGGTTTTAAACTCAATTCTACCACCAGGGATGGCAAAAAACACCAGTATGCCTTAGCTGTTAGGCAGAGCTGTCCAAAGTTCTACAGAATCACCACCATTTTGCTGAGTCCGTTGTTAATTGTTTAGTGTATTCCATAATCTACCTGTTTGGATGATGACAATGAAAATTATCCAAGAGAAAAATCCTGAGTTTGTCATTTCAGGCACATAATATATTGTGCTAGTTTCTTCACTTCCAAGTTAGCTAAATAACATAGATGCACAAGAATCCAGATTTATAAAAAGGCTTTATTTTAGTTCCCATTTTTGATCATGAAATCAGTTAATTCCTTGGCTGAGAGCACAGCATGCAAACATGCCCAGAAATCTGCCATTTTAAAATTTGCCCTCTAAAAACCAGTCAGGAGTCTCATATGGATGTGCCCAATTTTGATCTTCCCCAGCACAGTGGCAGGGGTGAGGAAATAAAGCTGCACCTCCATGACCATTAGCAGGGACACCAGAGAATAGTGATACAGTAGCATTTTTACCTTACAAATATTAATAATTTCAAAAGTGAAGCATCTACAAGTTACAGTGTAGTATAAAAGGGGAGAGAATTGGTGCAACAGCCTTTCGTGGGAATCTTGGACAAACCGATATAGCAAAAGAAAGTCTATTTGCACAGAACCAAAAAAATTTAGAATTCTAACTACAAGCTCTTAACCTTAATCATGGAGAGGTAACAGAGGAAGTTCATATTGAACACTCCAAAAACAAACTAACTGTCATTTGGCCAAGTGGCCAACTGCATAATGACAGAATCCCAGGAACAGGTTGCTTGCTTGTCCTCAAGACCAGGGTCAATAGATGGAAAGAGAGGAAACAACCTCCCAATCCCAAAAGAACAAGAATGGCTGAATGACAAACACACTTTAAAGTTCAATAACCTATGCTAGCTGTTTTTCAATCTGTTCTCCTCCATCTTTGCCAGGTGTTTACTAACCCATTTGTTTGGCATTATACAAGGAACCTAATATTGACAACTTTAAAACAAATAAAGATGCCAAATGTAAAATAATGGCTTTATTTCATCATTTAAAATATACAGTACAGGAAGTGTGCTTAATCAAATTTACGTCATTCTCTGTGATGCTGGCAGAGTGGAGGGGCAGATCCTTCTAAAATCATGACATCTATACAACAGTTGCTTACACGACAGACATGTAGACTTGGAAAAAAGTAGATGCATTCCTCGAAATAAAAACATTTTTATGAGAAAGTACAAAATTGTTTTGAAGTTTTATAAACAGTATATCACTTCCTACAAGTCAATGAGACTCTTTCTCCCCCCCCCCCCCCCCCCCCCCAACCAAAAAGGTCAATTACCAGCTCACAAGCATCACCACTTTAGGTCTTAAAAAAATAAAAAAGGAAAACAAATCACAAGGCATTTTAATCACTTTGTGAACTGTACCAAAATGTCAAAATTCTGTCAACTACAAGTCGTTTCTACTTCCCACCAACCCCCTCCCCTGACCTACATTGAAACCTGCTGAGGAGCAGCAGTCAAGCACATTATTGTTAGCAGCTGGTGCTAACAATCAGGAGCCTTGATGCAAATTAAACAGCTACAGTACTATTTTATATTCTTCCATCTTGAGGGGTGGGGGAGAAGGCATGTTTGCTGTTCAGAAACAGCAACCATGTTTCTGTATATCACAGCAGATAAACCACAAGTCAACAAATAGTAATCTAATTCAAGCAAGCTGACAGATACACTTTACATAAAAGAAAAAAAAAAGTTAAAAATGGAGACAAACTGGTATAATACAAGTCCAAAACAGGCAATGCCAGAGTTTCTGGTTTTATTTCTTGGCCTGTTTCGTGATCATGCTCCTTGGTGGTGTTACAGGTCGGCTTGCATTAGGTTTCTTTTTCTCTGCTGGTTTCAAAATCTATACAAAGAAAGTGAACATTTCAATTTTTTTCAGAGCCCTTTTTAAAAACATTATATCCCCTGATCAATTACAATTGGACCAAATGGCCACTTTTTAATGACAATACAGCTTAAAATTTTTAGATCTTTCAGAAATATATTCATTAGGATTAAACATGAAAAACTAGTTCACGAAATGAACATGGAACCTCCAGGTGCCCAGTTGTGAAGTTAATTTTCAAACCATCAGCCATTTTTTTTATTGGACTGTGAATATCAAACAAAGTAGTAAAATCTGATTGTTGCACATATTAAACTTGCAAACATCACCTGAACAGTAAATACATTCCATTTATTGAAGCATTCAAAGCTTTGGAGATTCACGATGATCTCAACTGCAGCTTCCATTAGACAGTACAATAACCCAAAAGCTCAATGTTATCAAATTACAAGAAAAAGTCTTGCGCATTAAATCTGAACTCTTCATAGTGCTCCTGGAGGTGTGAAGACCATTAGCAGGCTGCTTACCTCTTTGCCATTACCAATCAAGAGACCTGATGTCTGGCAAAAATTTCCAAATATGTAGTTAGAAAAATGAAACAAACCATTACATCCACTCAGCATTGAGTTTGCTGCACAAAACAAAATCTACTTTGTAACAAACCCAAAAGGGTCCAGCTTACCTGAAAAGAACACATCAAGGTTTCATCTACACTCATCATAGCACCTGCATTATCAAACTCCCCACAATAATTGGGTGCAGAGAACAAAGTCACCAACTGTCTTTTGGCAAAGAATTCATACCCATCTTCTACAACCTGTTTCAGAAATGGAAACAAAAAGTGAATAGGAATTAATACAGATCACAACTGTACACATTATTCACAGGACAGATGTTATTAATGGTTACTGTTAAGTCAAATAACTGGGATTTAAATGGCACTATGCCATTTTAATACAACTGGTCAAACGAAACAGAAGTGTCCACACTAGTATTTAATAAATAATTAAATTACTTGTTCCAACTAATTCAAAATCACCATCCAAATCAATGCTAAGAAAAAAAAATGTAGACAGAAGCCTGGGAGTTTCAGTAAGGTTTAGACCAAGCCTGAATGACAATTTTGATTTCGTATATTCCTGGCATCATATGTTTTCACTCCAATATTGAACACATGTCAAAAATGTCACAGAGCAGCTACAGGACATTCTGGAGTATGGTAGTGAACAGCATGTCGTCGTACACATTGGCACCAACATAGGACCTCATCGCACTTTTTTTAACCTCAAAAAGGAGAATAACAAGTAAGGAAGCAAGTTAAAAAGTAGGACTTCAAAAAGGTAATGATCTCAGGTTTGCACCCAATTCCAAATGCTAGTCAGTGTGGAAATTGCAGGATATATCAGATGAATGTGGATGGAAAGATGTTACATGAGACAGGGTTCAGATTCCTGAGACATTGAACCAGTTCTGGGGCAGGTGGGAGCAGTAAAGGCTGGATGGGTTGCACCTGGGTAGGAATGCAATGGACATCCTAGAGGGTTATTTGCTAAAGCGTTTGGAGAGAAATTAAACTAAAATTAGAGGGGCTGGGAAGCTATGCATAGAGACAGAAGGGATGAAAAGTAGGGCAAATAAAAAAAAAGTAGTATGGGAATTAAGTGATAGGCAGAGAATTCAAGAGCAAAAATCAAACAGGGCCACACAGTGCAAAATAATGCATGTTAAAAATGACAAATTTTAATGCAGGGAGCATTTGTAACAAAGGGGATAAATTATTGACATAAAAGATCTAAACTTGTCTGATATAGTTGGGATTTTGGAGGCATGTCAGAAGGCGATTAGGAATGGGAACTGAACTTGGAAAGGTATTCAATTTTTATGAAGCACAAAGACTAAAAGGAGATGGAGTAGCACTGATGATTAGAGACTACATTAACAATATTATCTCTGGTGAACTGGAAGCAGTGCAGATACTGCTTAGAAACACTAAACGGGCAGAGAATGATAGTGGTAGTTGTATACATACACCCTGAATTGTAGTGGTAATGTTGGGGGAAAGGCATTAAAGAACATAGAACACAGAACGTAGAACATTACAGCGCAGTACAGGCCCTTCGGCCATCAATGTTGCACCACCCTGTCCTACTAATCTGATGCCCATCCCACCTACACTATTCCATGTACGTCCATTTGACTGTCCAATGACAACTTAAATGCACTTAAACTTGGGGAATCTACTACCGATGCAGGGAAAGCATTCCATACCCTTACTACTCTGAGTAAAGAAACTACCTCAGACCTATACCTATCTCCCCTCACTTTAAAGTTGTGTTCCCTCATGTTTGCACTCCCCATACTTGGAAAAAAGGCTCTCCCTGTCCACCCTATCTAACCCTCTGATTATTTTGTATGTCTCTATTAAGTCACCTCTCAACCTTCTCTCTAACGAGAACAGCCTCAAGGCCCTCTGCCTTTCCTCGCAAGACATTCCTTCCGTACCAGGCAACATCCTAGTAGATCTCCTCTGCACCCTTTCCAAAGCTTCCACATCCTTCTTATAATGCGGTGACCAGAACTGGACACAATACTCCAAGTGTGGCCGTACCAGAGCTTTGTACAGCTGCAGCATAACCTCCTATTCCGGAACTCAATCCCTCTATTAATAAAGGCCAAAACACTGTATGCCTTCTTAACAATCCTGTCAATCTGGGTGTAAATTAGAGATGCAAGCATAAATATAGCTGTTAATTATGGGCAGCTTTAATGTGCACTTGGATTGGGCAAGTCAAATCAGAAACAAAGCAGGAGGTGAAATTCCTGAACTATTTACAAGATGGTTTTCTGGTTCAATATGATGAGGAACCAATTACAGAACAGGCCATTCTATTAGACTTGGTATTGCAGGGTTACAGTCATACAGCATGGAAACAAACCCTTAGGTTCAACTAGTCCACTTATGTAATGCGAAAGGAATAAAATTGACAATATAGCAATGAGGGAACTTTAGGGAAGGGTGACCATGATATATTAAAGAATTCATTATTAAGATGGAGAGTGAAGTAATTGATTCTGAGATTGTGTGTCCTGAATTTTAGTTATGATGGTATGATGCGTGGGCTGGTTATGATAAATTGGGAAATGTTACATAAAAGAGGTGGTGGTGGATAGGCAATGACAAACATTTAAAGAGTGCATGGAGGAACTGCAACAATTATTCATTCCTGTCCGGCACAAAAATAAAACAGGAAAGATGGCCTTACCAGGCTAACTAGGGAAATTAGGGATAGTATTAGATACAAGGAAGGGGAATACAAATTGGCCAAAAAAAAAAGGTTTGGGAGTAGTTTAGATTTCACAAGGAGGACAAAAGGAATTAAGAGGTGGGGAGAGAAAGCGTATGAGAGTAAGCTTGCAGGTAATGCACATATCGAAACTTTTGTAAAGTCAGTTCACATGCAAAGAGAAAAGGATTAGTGAACACAAATGTAGATCCCTTACAAACAACAAAGTTAGTTAAAGGTAACAAAGAAATGACAAAACAATTAAATACATATTTTTGTTCTATGTTGACAAAAAGGAGGATACAAATAATGTCCCAAAAATGTTGGGACACAGTCTAATGAGAGCAAGAAACTGAAGAAAGTCAGTATTAGTGGGGAAATTGATCAGATTAAAAAGACCAATAAATCCCCGAAGCCTGATAATCTACATCCCAGTGTACTTAAGGAAGTAGCCTTAAAAATACTGGTTGCATTTGGTGGTCATCTTTCAAGATTCTATGGACTCTGGGAAAGTTTCTGCAGTAGATGACTAATGTAACTCTACTATTTAAAAAAAAACTTTCGTCTGGCCACCTGACATCAGAAGTAGAGAAAATGCTTGTCTATTGTAAAAGATTTAGTAAGGGTCCTGGAAAACAGTGACAGAATTGGACAGTCAAAGATTTATGGAAGAGAAATTATGTTCGAAAAGCCTACTAGAATTTTGAGGCTGTATCTAGTAGAGTTGATATGGGGAAGCCAGTAGATGTGGCTTACTCAGACTTTCAGAAGCTTTGAGAAGATCCCACATAAGAGATCCATATGCAAAATTAAAGTACAAATGATTGGGTTAGTATGTGACATGGATTGGGAACTGGTTGGTAGACAGGAAACAGTAGGAATAAATGATCATTTTCCCCAGCAGCTGATAGTAACTAGTAAAGTATCACAGGGATCAGTGCATGACCCCAACTATTCATAATATATGTTGATGATTTAAGTGAGGGAAATAAACATAATATCTTTGACAACACACAGCTGAGTGGGTGCTTGAGCTGTGATGTGGATGCAAAGATACTTCAATGCAAATTGGACACGTTGAGCGAGTGGATAAATGCATGGCAGATAAAGTATAAATGCTGATAAATGTTGTTATCCACTGACAGCAAAAACAATTATCTGACTGGTGAAAGAATGGGAAAGAGGGAGGTGCAACAAGAACTGAATGTCCTTGGACATAATGATGTGGAAGTGCTGTTGTTGGACTAGGGTGGACAAAGTTAAAAATCACAACACCAGGTTATAGTCCAACAGGTTTATTTGGGTGTACTAGCTTTCAGAGCGCTGCTTCTTAGTCAGGTAACTAGTGGAGCAGGATCATAAGGCATAGAATTTATAGCAGAAAATCACAGTGTCGTGCAATTAAAACGATATATTGAACAAGCCTGGATTGCTGTTAAGTCTTTCATCTTTTAGAATGGGTTGCAAGTTTCGGTTCATTAATATGTAAATCCCAGAACATTAGATATAACTTAAGTTTCATTAAAAAAAAAGTGACATCTTAGCTCAGACAATGTACTAAAAGGTGTGAAGTTAGAGTCTGGCTGTATCCCAATCTTGAGTCAGACTGGTTCTATTTCCAAAGTAGGAATTTATAAGATATTACATGGATTGACTGCTTGCAGGTTGTGTGCTTTGAACAAAAAATAGAATATTCCTACAAATACAATTCTGTAAGTAGAAATTCATCCCGTAGACTTGTGTGCATGCACATGAGTGGGAGGGGATGGGTGGAGTATAAACCAGTGAGAGGGAGGGAGAGAGAGTGCGTGCTTGGGTTCATGTCACACTACAGATGACCCCACGACACTATGCCATCATTCACACAAATGTGTGGGGTGCATTTGCATTTGCAGACACATTCTATTGCAGACACAAAAAGCACATACCCTGCAGGCAGTCAATCCATGTAATATTTTATAAATCCCTACTTTGGGATACAGACAGACTCTAACCTCACACCTTTAATACATCGCCTGAGCGGAGATGTCACTTTTTAAAATAAAACCTTAAGTTATCAAGAATGTGATTTAAAAATAGTTCTGGGATTTATATATTAAATGAACCAAAACGTGCAACCCATCCTAAAAGATGCAAGACTTAACAGCAATCTAGGTTTGTTCAATATATTGTTTTAAATGCACAAACACAGTAATCTTTTGCTTTCAATTCTGTGTCTTATGATCCTCCCCCGCTAGTTACCTGATGAAGGAGCAGTGCTCTGAAAGCAAGGTACTTCCAAATTAATCTATTGGACTATAACCTGGTGTTGTGATTTGTAACCTTGCACATTAGTCATTGAAAGTAAACACACAGGAGAAGGTAGCAAATGATATGTTGGCCTACATAGCTAGGGGATTTGACAAGAGCAGGGATGGCATTGCAACTGTACAAAGCCATGGTGAGACCAATAACCTGAAGTATTATGTGCAGTTTTGGTCTCCTTGTCCAAGGATGGATGTTCTGGCTATGGAGGGAGCGCAGCAAAAGTTAACAGACTGATTCCGGAGATGGCAGGACTGACTTATGGAGGGACTCTCAGTTAGGACTATATTTACTGGAGCTCAGAAGAATGTAAGGGGATCTCCCAGAAGCATAAAATTCTAAAACTAAACAGGGTAAATGCAGGGAGGATGTTCCCAACGACTGGAGAGTCACAGTCTAAGGATACGGAGTAGGTCATTTAGGACAGAGGAGGAAAAACATCTTCACCCTAAAAGTGACAAGTCTGTGAAATTCTCTACTACAAAAAAAAGTGGTTGAGACCAACGCATTGAATGTTTGAGGAGGAGTTAAGATTTTGTTCGTAGGGCTAAAGGGATCAAAGTGCATGGGGAGAGCGCGAAAACAGAGTACAGAGTTGGATGATCAGTCACGATCATATTGAATGACGAGCACACGTGAACGAATTGCCTACTCTTGCTCCTGTTTTCAATGTCTCTAATTTATTTTTAAATTGCTTTAAACTTTTCTTTAATGAATCCTCTGTATTCAGTTTCACAATGCACAACACTAATCATAACCACTTGTCTTGATTATGTATAGAAAGATTATATTCTGCATGTTGAAAAAGAACCATGCACCAATTTGTAGGATACTGTACCAATCTGAACTCTTCAGGGGCACACAACTCAAAACTATATAAATGGAACAAAATCAAAAGATTATTCTTTTATCAAATTACAATTTTTAAGGAAGAAAAACCCACTTGATTCCATGCCATATTAAACAATAAATTATAATCAATTTTCCCAATCACACATCCACCCAGCAATTTAAAGGTTTATATGTAAGCAATAGATAAAGTTTTAAAAAGTGTAACAGTTTTCACACCATACTGTAGATGACTGTAGCGAACTAAATGACAACGGTTGAGGGAGCATTACAAACAGATTTGGCAAGCTAGGGAAAATTTCAGGTATCAATTACTGTTGAGTTGTATTTTGAACAAGTTGGTGAATAAATAGCAAAGCTGTATTAAATCAGAACGAGTAATATTTAATAGGTAAACAACTGGATTTTGAGAGGAGTTAACTGAAATTCAGTAGTTTCTCTTTTTTTTTAAAAAGCAATAAATAAATCTGCTACACTATACCTGGTGGGCTCTACATATCAGATCCAGGTCATGTTTATGAAGGAATTTTGCAACTACTTCTGCTCCAAATGTGAATGAGACACCTCGATCATTCTCACCCCATCCCAATACATCTTTGTCTGGGTCAGACCACAAGAGATCACAGAGAAGTCCTTGATCAGGCACATCAGTGGGTCGCATGATCCGTCTGATTTGTTCCATGGACTGAAGGTCAGGTGACAAACCTGATTTAAGAAAATAAAATTAAGTTATTGAATACTCATTATCCTCTGCTCCATACTCTAAATACTGTAACTGTACTGTTACAATGAGAATTTTTTTTAAAAAAGTTAAAACATAGGCCTTCGGCAAACCAAGAACAAGCCTAAGGACTAACCAAAAAAGAAATTCACAATTATTCAAAGACACATTAAGAAAATTACTTTTAAAAAAATCATAGGCAACATCCTGTACTCAAATTAAATTATACACACCTCCATGACAACAAAATATCTTTTCATCCACAATGGCAGCAATAGGCAAGCAGTTGAAACAGTCTGTAAAAGTCTTCCACAATTTAATATTGTACCTCCTTTTACCTAGAACAGGAATACTAAGTTAAAAATCTGGGACATAGACTTGTGTAACTTTTTTTTGGAAGCTACGCTTAGATATTTAATGGCTTCTTTTATTTGCACTATTAGTATCTTTAACGCTTGGGCACCTATCTTCCTTTGGTGAATCAGTCAAAGAATGATAATGCAAACAAAATCAATTTTTAAGAATGAAACAGGAAAAGGAATTTGTGTTTTACTACTGTTAGCATTAATTTGAAACCAAAGTGCTACAAAGGTACAATTAACTAAGTATAGGCAAACACTGAATTAATCCCTTGCCTGTTTGGAGTTGAAAAGCTAAATATTTAAAGATTTCTTTTCATCTCATTGTTCACTTACATAGAGCTTTAATATTAAAATTGAAGAATAAATAATAAGCAATGAAAATATTATAGAATATAGTTTTAAGTTTGCACATTTCAAATACTAAATGGGAACAAAGCTACAAAATGCCATAATAAGCTTTTTAAAAGTGCATAAACTAAAGGTGACTAAATGAATGACCCTCCAAATTAGAGGCATTATCAAAGAAGTAACAAGGGTTGTCTTTTTTACTTCCCACTAGAGTATATAGTTTCACTATAAGCATTGCTGAGGCAAGTAGCAGCTGAACTAGAGATAGTAGCTTTAATCACATACACAATTGCCTGACTTCAGCAAACTTGTCAAAACAGTCAGTAGATTAGAATCATAAAAAAACCTACCATGCAGAATTGACTATGATTATGCAATAGTAAACTAGGCAATGTTTCCTTACATTCATCATAGAATCCATATATTCTGTTTATACTGGCACATTCATGGTTTCCACGCAGAAGGAAAAAATTCTCCGGATACTTAATTTTGTATGCCAACAACAGACAGATAGTTTCCAGAGACTGTTTTCCCCTGTCCACATAATCTCCCAGAAAGAGATAGTTGCTCTCGGGCGGGAATCCTCCATATTCAAACAACCGAAGTAAATCGTAATACTGGCCATGAATATCACCTGGGTAGGGAGAAGTTGGGGGGGGAAGGAGAAATAAAAAGGAAAGATTTAATCAGAATAATTTACTAAAAGTACATCAAGCAGTAGTAGAGTGAAACTTGGGATAGACAGTTAGCAGCAGCTGGATAAAATTTAGAACACTCAGTAAACAGACAGACAGGGGCAGTGGCTGCATGGGATGTGCACATGTACTGGCGAGTGTTCATATGGGGCAGGGGGGTGGAGAAGCAGCGCAACTGATGTGTATGACTTCCGCATCAAGTGCTCAACCATTATGCACTAGGTCTAGATTAAAAGCACATAATTCTGTACAACAGTAGCAGAAGCAAAACCCACAATTTCCTGTGTGCACTATGGGGTAAAGCTATTAAAATTTCTAACTAAGTCATTGTATTTTGTGCCTAGCCTTACTGTAACACTAAGCACATACATACTGGAATCTGAATTTCATCTCATCTGAGAAGACTAATACAGTGGTCATTTTTATCAGCAATTATTAAAATAAAATGGATGACAATCCTATACCATTCATGACAAAGCTATGCTCTCAAATTTCTAGAATAAAGGGTCTTCCCAAAGATACTTGCTTGATGTTATGTAGAAACAGGGCAAACAATTTCCACCCTATTTTATTCAGCAACCCATCTGCTGGAACACTCTAGATGAAATTGCTATCTAAAATAATACTACAAGAGATATGAATAAACTTCTCATTTGTTTAAAAAAGGTTTACAGTAGTACTTAAGAAATTATCTACACAAATAGTTCATTCTCACACCCTACATTAGAAAGTCAAAAGTCAACACCCTCATTTAAACTAAAACTGAAAAGGTGGCTTTTGTAAAAAAGAAAATTGAGAAGTCAGATTTCATTCCATAAGTCACTTTGCTTTTAAATGGATGGTAGGCACAATGGATAAAATCACATTTTACAGACAGCAAAATGAAAATAACTTGACTATCAAGATTAATACCTTGCTTCAAAATAGAGTGTTTAAATATTTTGGATTGGAGTTTTCTTCCTCAAAAATCAGAGGTACATCTTTTTGATGAGCAAGGGGCAAAAGGTTATTAGGGATGGGATAGGTGGGAACATAGAATAATCAGACCAGCCATAATCTTACTGGATAATAGACCAGCTTTAGTGAGACATGTTGCCAACTACTGCTCTTAATTTGTGTTTGTAAAAACTAAAATCCAAATATTCAGCCCAAGAAAAACAATTTCATTTTGAGATTCAAACATTTCAAGTGAGCATACAACAAGACAATAACTGACTATAAAAAGCTACTCACCACATATTTTTAATGGAGCTTCAAGTTCCAGAAGAATAGGTTGACTAAGGAAGATTTCACGAGACTTGAGGCACAGGCCTCTGATTTCATTCTCTTGGAGCTGTACATTTTTTCCTGGTTTAGAACCTCGTACTGAAAGAAAAAGCAGCAATTGACTGTTATGTTAATTTGGAAACTTGTACTGTATGATTTAAATACAGTATTGCCTTTTGCAGTTGGAGAAGTTTACTAGGTTGCTAAACCTACAAGGGTAGGGTAATTGCAGCTCCCATATTAAAATGTCAAATAAAACACTGCAACACTGAAATCAACAATACACCTTTCCTGGTTAAAATCTAGACTACTGTATTGAATTTCTAGACAGTTGATAAGGTGCCATTTGCAAGATTAATAGAGAAAGTAAAAACCTCATGATGTAGGGAGCAATAAATTGGCAAGGAGAGAAGACTGGCTAGCTAGCAGAAAACACTAGGCATAATTGGATTTTGAAGTTGTATTGAAGAAGTTGTGATAAGAATAATACTAGACTCAAAATGTTAACTTTTTCTCTCTCCACAAGTGCTGCCAGACCTCCTGATTTCTCCAGTTTTCTCTATTTGTTTCAGACTTCCAGCATTAACAGTATTTTGTATTTATATAATTGTCATTTTTGGTTGGCACATCTTGCCACAGAAATCGGAAAAGGGACCTCAACATTTTACAACTTACCTTAAAATGTCTTGGATGACAGGATAAAGAGTAAATTTGTAGTTCTTAGTGTTAGTTGCAAAGTTAGTTGTGAAGACAACATAAGGGACAATGAAGGGATATAGGACAATTATCTGGTAAATGGAATACAAGATGGGAAAATGTAAGTTGTCCATTTGGCTGCAACAATAAAGCAGCACATTATCTAAGAGCATGAAATATTAAAAGATCACTGATCTGTAGAGATCTGAGTGACTTCGTGTGAATTGCATAAAAAAGGTGTAGTTAAACAAATAATTAGTGAATAAATTCCATTAGATTATAATTTATTGTAGGCAGAATTAATTACAAAACTAAAAATTATACTCCAGTTATGAAGCATTTAGATAATGGTGTACTGGATAGTCTCCTTATTTCAGATATAAATGCATTAGTAGTAGTTTAGAGGTTTACTAGACTAACTCCTGGAAAGGGTGGGTTGTCTTACATAGAAAAGACAATAGGCTTGGCTTCACTAGAGCTCGGAAGAGTAATATGACTCAACTGAAGCATACGAGATCTGAGGAGTCTTGACAGGGTGCACATGCAAAGGACATTTCCTTTTGTGGGAGAATCTAGAGCTGCGTTTTAAAAATATGGGGTTGCCAGCTTAATGACAGATTAAATGAAATTTGTTCGAGGATTGAATGTTTTTGAAATGCTTGCCCTCAAAAAACAAACGGAGGAAGCAGAGTCTTTGAATTTTCTTTTAAGATAGCTTCTTGATAAGCAAGAGTGTGAAAGGTTATTGTGGGTAGGCAGGACGGTGAAGTAATCAGCCATCTTTTTGAATGATAGAACAGGCTCAAGCTGTGAGTGGCCTACTCTTGCTTCTCGTTTGTTCGTTCAAATGGTCTTGAACCACAGACAAAATCCTAAAAATCAAATTAATTGTCTCAGAACGTCAGCTGCACGACATTGTAAATTCACTAGCCCGCATCCATTAGCTAGACAGAAGGAAAATGGTATTCAATGATCTTTGAAGTGAACATATTGAATAGTCATAATCACTTTCATTGCCCACACAAATTAAAACTTGAAGCCAGGTTTAAAAAGAAAGTTTTATAAACATAACAAAAGCTTCCACAAAGACTTCACTAAGCTCATGAGAAAGAACACATTTTTCAATAAAAAAGTTTGAGGATGAAAGTTTATATTTAAAAATCTAAAAGTCAAATTTGTAAAATAATCAAACACGTTATAAAGATTTAGATAGGAGCAACCTTGCACAGATTATCCAAGTCACAAGACATAATTTAGTAAGATCAAACAATAACTAATGATGAGTGTGTTATTGTGAAAGTAATTAACTACTTGAATCACAGAAAAATGCAAGCCATGAAGTTTACAACTGGAAGATTTCATGCAAGCCCCAGTGTTATTCATATTCTAAAACAGATCAGTAAGATTTTTGCAATGTCCTCATTCCTTCAAAATACAAACAACTATTATGGAGTATTTACTGTACATGCATGGAACAAGAAAGGTCAAGAGATGCAAAAATCAGCTTAAAACTTGATTTTGTATGAAAGCACCAACTAAGACAAATGCACTACCTTTAAAAGGCCATTTATTTTCTAGGCTTAGCTTTCTGATTTCCACTAAGCAGCAATTACAATTAAAGAGGAGAAAGTGAGGTCTGCAGATGCTGGAGATCAAAGTTGAAACTTTATTGCTGGAACAGCACAGCAGGTCAGGCAGCATCCAGGGAACAGGAGATTCGACGTTTCGGGCACAGGCCTGAAGAAGGGCCTGTGCCCGAAACGTCGAATCTCCTGTTCCCTGGATGCTGCCTGACCTGCTGTGCTGTTCCAGCAATAAAATTACAATTAAACCCCAAGTCTTCCACTTTCCTATTTCAGGTGGGTACTAAAAAGGTGGCTGCGATTCACATCTTTATACTGTTATTGAATAAACTGTATTGCATATTAAGACTCAAAGGAATGAGGCAGTTTAAATTACACAATAAATATTCAGCCTGTTGCCTTTTCCTGAAATCTAAACTGCTGTCAAACCTCAGGTCTGCTGCTTTTTAGCATTTGTATGCCCCTTCCTTGGATCTAAATCATCCCTAATTGACCTCATTAGCCATGGTCGAGCCATTTTTCCCCATTTTGTATTTGCACCAGACAAATGAACAGTTGTTGCAGTTCTGCCTTGCATTCTTTAAATGTTTGTCTTTGCCAATCTACATGATTGAGGAGATAGCCTGGCTTTGCTTATGAAGTATCAATACAAGATTGCCGCCAAGAAATCAAATAGGGAGTCCAAAAGGGACTACTTATCCAAAGAATGGCAAGACATTGGGACTTATAACAAACAAACAAACAAGATGTCTTTAAGGAGAGTTAGGTAAGCATGCAAAAGGTGAAGGGGATAGACAGGTATACTGATTGGTGAGGAAAGATGGGAGGTCAGTGGAGAATATAAAAGGTTTAGGTTGAATAGCTGTTTCTGTATTGTGTAAAAGAATTTATTTGGAACAAAGCTAAAAATGGAGTTGGATGTAATAATCAGCCAAGATCTGAACTAGATTGTGAATTAAAATCACAAAATGACTTGGTGTAACAATAATGTTTGCTCCTGGGAAGAAATGCTTAAAAAGGATTCTAATCTTTTAAAAAAAAAAATCCACTAAGCCTCTAATGTTCAAAAAAAACACACAAAGCTAGATATTAAACATTTTTATACAGCATGTGACTTTGTGGAAGCAGTAAAAAGAGACAAGCAGACTTAGTCAAACCAGGAAAATAAAAAAGGACAAACCTCTCTCATAGGCCAATGCAGAAAGAGTGATGGTAGCCGGGACCATGATTAACATGCACAGAAATCACTGGTTTGGATCTGGAATGGGAATATCCCTTATTTTAAAAAAAAGGAAGTCTGAATATATAGACCCAATAAAAAAGCTGTCCCAGCAGTGCTACTGTCAACGTCAGCTAATAAAGACTTGCAGGTGATTAGCGTATACATGTTTTTTCATATGTATTTTCAAGGTTCTTGTTGTACTTCTGAGCCAGGAAATCAAGGTTAAGGGTCCACGTGCTCCAGAGGGGTGTGTGATAATATTTTTAATTTTAACTTGCTCAGATATCCATGTAGAAGTATTTACAAATGGCTGCCTGATGCGTTATTTACTAACGAGACATGTTTGTCTAAGAGTCCCAAATAGAACTACTGCTCTGGATCTCAGTCCCATCAATTCTTGTCCTGCTTAAGATGATATTGTTTGCAAATGACATTAAATTCCCAAAGTAAAAGGACAAGACAGAAGCCAAAAACAAAATTGCACTTAAGATGCGGGATGCCAATGGTGGGGACAAAATACCCTTCTGTCAGCTCAAGGATACAAAGTATGCACCTGTGATATTAAGCTTGAAAAATGCAGATCACAACTCATTCACCATTGAACTTCACATATATCTGGTATCAGACAACGTTGTACTCATGACTAAGAAAGACTTGTCAGATTACCATTTTATTAACCATGGTTAGAAGATTTGATTGACTATCTGGGATCCAGAAATCCAGCCCTGAAGATGGGCTGGGGTGGTTTGTACTCCTCAATCCAACAAGTTGGACATGCATACCTTCTACTATCCAGATTATCTTGCAGGTCAAGTGTGACAGCAGACTTTCTGTAGTTTAACAGCAGGATGCAATAGCACCTCTGGCAAGGGCTATTTTATCCAGATAGGCTGAAATATATTTGCAATATAGTTTACAAATGAATATGATTGTTCATTTTGGTGATTTTTATACATTTGACATCTGTAAAAGGAAAGTTGACAGTAGACAAACTTTACAGTTCCTTTCATGTCATTTATTCTTCACAGGGACTTTGGATATTTCTGAAGCAAACCATAATCATTATCATAAAAATCAACCCCTTCTCACTCCAACTATTTACTAGGGACATTTAACATGTAATAAAGTGAAGGGATACAGGCTTCATTATGCGCACGAGGGACCAAAGATAATTTGATTTGGGGTTCAAACTACAATAAGTTGGAGTTGCTTTTTTTTCCCCCACTAACTGCACTCATTAAAAATACGTTCCAACACTACAGCTCGTGGTTGGATCTTCACATCTTCAGGATTCATACCTCCTAACCTGGTCTGCTACGTAACTATTATTTCACAAAGAATGACCACCTGCCCCTTGATCATCCCATACATTTTGTTGATTGTCTCACATCCCATGTTACTTCCTCCCAAATACTGGAAATTCAGGCTTTTGTACCGTATTTCAAAGCAAATTGGTAAATGCTAAATTCCTGGAGTGGTGTCTCTTCTTGCTCCCAAAATACATTATTTGCTTAGCTGCACTGCGTACTCACCAGCCGCAAAACAGCACAGAGCAGCCAAATTTCCAAGATTCCATTGCATGTTCAAATCTAAATTAACTTCAGCTTTTCAAATCTGTGGATTCTTGCACTTGGGTATCTTAACTTTTCCTTATGATAAAGTACCATTTATTTTCAACGACACTTCACCGTCAACCAGTAGAGTGGACCCCTGAATCCAAGCTAGTTGTTTAAGCCAACTAAAAATAAAGATTCACAAAAGCAGTCTCCAAACTCGCATTTGGTTTCCCTTTTGGCAGGTTTCTACTTTATAATGTCTAAAATCAGCAATTCAATCGCTGGAAGATTGTGCATGCAACCTTAAATTTGCTGCACTTTGGCATTGCATTCTTGCATTGTTACACAAATTGCTGAAAATTCTATAGCAGCCAGTTAAATTATAGTTAATTTATTTTTTGATCTAAACTCTCACCAATCTAATGGTAAGGAATTGAGTAGCTGAGCAATAGAGCAAGATGTTATCAGATTGAACAGTCTGCTGCAAATTGACAGATTTCATCTGGAAAAGCAGAACTATAAATAACTTCACGTCCATTGGTCAGGAAGCCATCATATTACAGATATCAATACTGTGGATGGAGACATTTTCAATTGCGAACATCCTCATTTTTGGCTTCCAGATAGAATTTCCTGCTGGGAAGCACATGTGTGGGGACATCAGGCAAGGATAGCAGCACTAGGGGGAGAACTTCCTGCACACACACACAATGGTAGTATCAGTTCACTATATGCATAATAATAAATTAGCTTGATACAGACTGAAGTTCAGTTTCGCATTTCTAGATCAATGGCAGTCTTTCACGAGTTCTTGTATTTAGTTCACTTTTTAGCAACTGCTCTCTGCAAAACATCTGATGATTCAGCAAAAGATATTAAAATTAGGAAGTTTCAAAAATATTCTCAAATTTCAACAAAATTAATTGCAATACTAATGTAATTGTAGTGATAAGTTTCAGCCAAAATCAATAGTAGTAGTATTTTACCAATTGATAAAATGTGGGTTGTGTAGAAACACCTTGGACAAAGCCTTAACACTAGACCTAGCATCATGGCGGCAGTATTCAAAATCTTGACAAATCTGGAGACAGACAGAAACTGATAGAATAAAGCTTTTGACAGATCCTGCTACCAATGAAAAAGGCATGAGAATTTGGGAATGTAATGGTAACTGCAAAGTGGGCTGACTAAACATGTGCAACTACTTCTGATGCTTTTCACTATAAACCATCTCACTAACTGACCCAGCAAGTGAAGTAACACACAGAACTTAAGTATTAGATAGTTATCAATGTAGACCAATAAATTCCATCACAACCCAAGTGCTATAAAGTGATCAACAGTACAAATTGGCCTGATTACTGCTGTCAATTTGGTACAGAATCATAGAATGGTTACAAGCAGAAGAATATGCAGCCTATCATTTGAGCCAGTTCTGACAGAAAAATTCTGACAATCCCAAGGGCCCAACCTTTCCCTTAGCCCTCAAAAATGTTTTCTACTTCAGGTTTTATTCAATTTCATTTGAAAGTTCCAATTACATTGGGGTTTGAACCAAAACTTATTTTGTTTTAAACTGCGGATTCTTGTGCCTTTCACCCCTCCCAAACATCCCCCATGCCCTGCCCCACCCCGCCCAAGTCAAATTATCTCTAAGAATTATCCATTCCAATTGAATGTTGAGATAAAAGAGATATCATCTGGTATAGAAGTGAAGAATGAAACATGAGACCCGAAGAGTCTAGAGTGGGGAGAGATACAAACATAGCTTCTTTGAAGGAACACGATGCACATTTTTAAAAATAGATACTGGATTAAGCACTACTCTGTCAAGCTACAGAAACAACAAAGCAATATTACTCAATCACAATACATACAAGTAGACAGATTTTGCAATATGATTTAACATTGTTGTGAAGAGTATGCAAGGCCATTTTAATCTGCAATATGGTGTAATCTATACACTGTTGTATAGATTTGTATTTCAATAATCAGGACATGCATAAGTAATAGTAGTTTGCTCAATTAACAATCAAAATTGAATTTAGTCCTTGCTGTGAATAATTTATCTTTGAAACCAGAACTCATGTTGACAGCTGTTTTACAAAGTATTTGAGTAAATTACAGTATTAAGAGTGCAGAAGGCATAACCATACTTTAGGGATATTTTAGTGCATGGAAAAGATCAATCCCCCAAATAAAAAAGAAACCATCAAGTTGAGGGGATGACATTATTAGCAACAGAATATGGTTTATTTTCAATTAACATGATTCATGAAGCTGCAACTAGATTCTCAATGATACTGCATAACTGGCCAGTTTTCAAAAGTTGTAACTTTTGAGGTACAGATAGACCAGAATGTTGTCCTGGGATGAAAAAGAAATTCACACCTGGACTGAAAAGATAATCTTCTAATCCAAAATTGGATCACTATTCTGCTAAAGTCAGACCTGGTGTTGCAAACAATCAGCATTCTCTGATCTGAAGGATGCACATATGTTATAGGGGAAATACTAATGCAACAAAAGTAGTGTAAAACTTTCTGTCTGACCAATCGCTATTCTGAACACTGGTACAAATTAAAAGCAAATAGAATGTCGGCACAGAAATCGTGGAGTTTCGTCAGCACTCCACAAAGTGTCCCAACAGTAAGATCAGAAGACATAGGAACAGAAATAAACCATTCAGCACAGTACTGTTAGGTTTAGGTAAATAAATAGAACCCTTATTGGTCTCTTTCAAGCACAAAGTATCAATGTATACATGGATAAACTCACCAAAAACTGGATTGCAATAACATTCACTGAATATGCCAGCAATACCAATGGGGCCTTTTTAAAAAATTAGGCTAGATGTATGAATATTTTCCACTGCGTACCTCTCTCAGATTTATAACTTGTAATGAAGAGTAAAGTGTTCAACTAACTGCAGGGCTGCAGTTAGTTGAACACTGCACTGCTCAAAGTGATTTTATAAAAAGGAGAAACATTCCAAGTACAGTCCATATAATAAATCATGTTGTCAAAAAACCATCACCTACCCTATATGTTTGTATGAACAGCTGTCACGTACCTTGGAATAAGTGTGGATTACAAGTGCTTCATCTGAATGAAGCAGTCATCTCCATTTAAGCATCAAGAGAGGAAAAAAAACAATTTTAACTTGTCTGGTCAAACTAAAGATCTTTGTCACAATTTTCTCAGGCCCTGATAGAATTTTGACCAGCTGTATTATTTCTTCCATGATTTAAAGCATGTAACTAGATTTTCCTCAAAATATAGCAAAAAAAGTTAGGAAATTTAATAGCAACAGATAAATAATAAATAGCACAGTAGTTGCTTGTGTGCAAATTGAAGACAGATCTGTCAATCTTTCATTGAGGTGATATTTATTATACCATAAAAACTTGGCCTATTTTGATGCATACTGCCTTGTAAAAATGATGCATACTGTATCTTTAACTAGGTTTGAACTCTTTTTACTCCCGGTCACTTTTTTCCCCCATCATTGAGTATTGTGCCATTCGTCATCTAGATCCTATCTAAGGATTCCCTCCCAGAGTTCACCCTATTCTAAAAAAAAGGTCAAGCATTGGTAATTCCTTTCACACCACTCTCAGGGT
The DNA here is from genome assembly GCF_037043375.1 of Chiloscyllium plagiosum. Taxonomy (NCBI): domain Eukaryota; kingdom Metazoa; phylum Chordata; class Chondrichthyes; order Orectolobiformes; family Hemiscylliidae; genus Chiloscyllium; species Chiloscyllium plagiosum. The sequence continues at coordinate 30,027,518 of NW_028270162.1, read as the reverse complement.
CAGTATCTTCTTTTCAACACTTCTAAAATACCTCAAGATGGTTTCCATATGAGTGGCACCATTCAGATTTTACTGCAATGATTAAATAAATGCTTTATTAAATGGCTACATTGCCAAAATATGTCTCAAAGTACAATACTGTAAACCACACTGAAAAAAAACCCTGCTCTCACTCAATAATTTTTGGGTTCTCGAGATATCCAATCACTTTGCAGTCCAAAAGTAATTCATTGGTTGCAGCCAATTTTCACATGGCAAGGTACGTAAAACATCACTGAGATAAGTAACCAGATGGTCTGGTTAGGTTAAGATAGTTCCATTAGACTTTAGGAAACCTCTATGCTGCTTCAAAGTGATCCACTATAAACCCGAGCTTGCAAAGGGCCTTATCCAAAGACAGATTAAGCAATATGGTACTCCTTCAGTACTACAGATTCAGTAAATTACTGCAGATGCTGGAATCTGAACTGAAGTCAAAAAAATACTGGAGATCAAAGCGGATCAGGCAGCATCCATGGAGAGAAAGCAAGCTAACATTTTATGTTTAGAGAATTCATCAAAGTTCTCCTTCAGTATTCTGCTGGACTACAACATAGATTACACAATGCAAATTTTCATCAGGTTTGAGTTCATCACTTGATTCAAGGAAAGTGTGTTTGAACTGATATTTTAACTAGCAAATCCATCAATATCCCACGCAAAGCAGTAAAGCAACTTGGGAGAAGTGGGGTCTCATTCCTGAAGAAGGGCCTGTGCCCGAAACGTCGAATCTCCTGTTCCCTGGATGCTGCCTGACCTGCTGTGCTGCTCCAGCAATTAAGTTTCAACTAGTAAGAGTACAACCAATTGAAAGAATGAATACCAGCCACACCACCAGAACTCCCTCATCCTTTGAATCAAAGAGATTGTGTTTACAAAGCATCTTCCAATCACAAATATCCTAACTTATGAACAACAATATACATTATTGTGCAGGAATGTATAAGCAAATTACTGCAGATGCTGGAATCTGTACTGAAAACGAAAAAATGCTAGAGATCACAGTGGATCAGGCAGCATCCATGGAAAGAGAGCAAACTAACGTTTTGAGTCAAGATGACTTCATCAGAGTCAAAACATTTCCATTGCAAAGATTCCTGCACAGTTTGTAGGCATGTATATCTCAGCTGTAAAAAATGGCAAGATAATGCACTGGTTAAGGAATGAGTATTGTTCAGGAAACCTAGTGACTTTAATAGTGGTTCACATTGGTTTGGAAGGATGTACCCGGACAACGTCACTAATAGTCTTCCTCAAATACAAAGATTCAAGCAATTCTGTGTGTTCTTTAGTCACAGGGAAAGATTAGTTGATGAATACCTCCCTCCAAATATGGGCTTCTTAATTGGAGGGAGGGAGAGAGAGAGAGAGAGAGATCAGGGTTTGAGAGCGCACGAGAGGGGGGGGGGGGGAGGAAGAGCTGGAAAAATAGGTGAGAGGTGCTGGGGAGGGAAAGGGGCTTCTCCGTTCCCCCGCCCCCCCCCCCAAAAGGAATCCTGGTGGCTGCTCCCCCTGGGGAAGAGAAAGAGGGGGTGAAGCCGAACCAGCATCGCCGCGGTTCACGACTCACGGGCCTCCCGGAGTGTAAAGCGGACGTCGGTGCTGAAGATCGGGGGGATCAAGTCCTTGCGAGGGATGGGACGGGGGAATAGATGGGAGATGGGGGGGGGAAGAAGAGGAGGTTGGAGGCTGTAAGCGGCTCTGATTGAAGGGGGGGGGGGGATGGGTGGGAAGGAGAGGTTTGTGTCAGTAACTCGGCATGGGGGTAGACGCCAGAGGAGAAGAACGGGCCGAATACCGGTAATGGAGGGAAGGACTAACAACAACGGACAGGAAACATGGTCTGATGGGGGGGGGGGGGGGGGGTGAATGTTAAGACACAACCCTCCCTCACGTTCCACCCCCCCCCCCAAACTAACGGCCACCCGCGGCACTCACCTTCCAACAACCTCTGAATAATACTATCTATATTCAGCTTGTCTATATCCGCCATGGTTCACGGTAGTGATTCCGGAGAGGGGGGGGGGGGAGGGAGTAGGGGTGGGGGGATGATGAGTAGATTTACCGCCTCTATATCTCAGTCTCTGGCCGCTCGCTCTTCGCTTCCTTTCTCCTCCCGAGCTCTCTCTCTTTTTAAAAAAAATCCACACAAAAAAATGGCGTCACCGCCTGGCGGAGGGATACCCGCGCCGAGTCCCGTACTACTTATCCGGCTCCTGACACGTTACCCCCCTCCCCCGTGCCCACTACCTCAAGTCCATGCGCGCCACACGTGCTCCCTCCAACCAAGTCCCGCTTTGTCTCAGCCATCTCCTCGCATTGGCCGCCCCCTGCAGTTTAACCGGCCTATGCTGCCGCTTAATACACATTCAATGGACCTTATGTTTTTTCCCTATATATTAATGGCATCAAGTTACTTTTCAGAGTTCTCTCAGCGAAGCAAAAGAACATTAAAAGGTCGGGTGTGGGATTCCGAGCTGTACGCCTCTTCCTGGAACTGACACATTACGATCGGCAATGTTCCCAAACAAACTCTCACCTGAGTATAAAGCGAAAAATCAGACTTCAGGGAACACAATAACACATTGTTGATGACATGGTATGACATCCCTGTCCTTACAAGGCAGGGAACGTCATCAGGATTAAACGGCCCAGTAAACCCCCTTTTGCATTGCACAGGATCACACTGGGTCCGCTTTTAACGATGCAACTTGAATAGATTTTGAGTAAGTTTCAATTCTGCCCGATTTGAATTCCTAAAAACGAAAGGCGTTCGTACTATGGCGCCAGTGCTGATTCTGTGAAAAAGCCTTCAATTAGTTCCATCCCCCACTCTTGCATAGCCTGCAGTAAGTTCAAGTATTCACCTAAAAAAAGTTCTGCTTCCATCGAGGTTTCAGGCAAGTGCAATCCAGATCGTAGCAAAATGTTGCATAAAAATAAACTTAGTGTGTTTCTTTTGGCAATTACCTTAATGTTCTCTAGTTTCCAATCCTTTCCGAAAACAGTTTCTCCTTACTGGGTCTTATCAAATCCCTTGCTGAGTTTGAATTCTACCAAAATTTAAAACAAAAATAGAAGTTGCAGGAAAAGCTCATCAGGTATGGCAGCATCTATGTAGAGAAATCAGATTTAACGTTTCAGGTCCAGTGACTCTTCCTCGAAATGACTGGTGAGTTCTGGGGAAGGATCACCGGACCCGAAACGTTAACTCTGATTTCTTTGCACAGATACTTTTGTTGTTTCCGATTTACATTATCCCGCAGTTCTTTTGGTTCTTCCCAGATCTACACAGCTCTCAGGAGAACAATCCCAGCTTTTAAGTCGTAGTCTCATCAGAGAGGTCTCACATCCCTGGTACCAATTCATTCTGCTCGCTCCTTACGATCATAACATCTTTCATAAAAAGTGTCCCCAGAACTGAACACAATATTCCAATTAGGACCGAACCAGTATTTTATAAAATGCAGCTTCCTTACTTTTGTACATTATTCCCTCAACTTACAAAGCCAAGTATTCCACACACTTATTTAACAGCCTCAACTTGTCAAAGTTATGTGAGCATGCTCTCACAGGTTCTTATTAAAACCCACAGATTCTTTTTAAAACTGTTTAGATTGTATTTTTATCCTTCATACCAAGATGAATCATTTCCCATTCCTATAAATTAAATGTTTTCTGCCAGGAGGGTGCACATTTCACCAGTCTATGTTCGTTGGTTTTCTCCAGCACATTCTATTTATATATCAAGTCGTCAAGCACAGCAGGTCAGGCAGCACCCAAGGAGCAGGAAAATTGACATTTCGGGCAAATAATGGCTTTTGCCCAAAACGCCAATTTTCCTGCTCCTCAGATGCTGCCTGATCTGCTGTGCTTTTCCAGCACCACTCTAATCTTGACTCCAGCTGATACAAACCTAGCCTGGTTGACCTTTCCTTATAAGACAGTCCTCTCATTCTAGGTGTTAGTCTGGTAAACCTTCTCTGAACTGCCTCCAACTCATTTACAACCTTCCTCAATAGGTAACAAATACTGTGCACAGTACTCCAGATGCAGTCTCACCAGTGTCCTGTAGAACAAAGGCATAACCTCCCTACTTTTGTATTAATTTCTCTTTGTGATAAACAATAATATTTTATTTGCTTTTCTAATTACTTGCTGTACTTGCCTATTAACCTTTCATGATTCATTCACTAGAACACCTTGATCCCTCTGCTGAGTTCTGCAATCTCCCACCATTTAGACAATAGACAATAGATGCAGGAGTAGGCCATTCAGCCCTTAGAGTCTGCACCGCCATTCAATATGATCATGGCTGATCATTCCTAATAAGTATCCTCTTCCTGCCTTATCTCCTGCCCTTGATTCCACTATCTTTGAGAGCTCTATCCAACTCTTTCTTAAATGAATCCAGAGACTGGGCCTCCACTGCCCTCTGGGGCAGAGCATTCCACACAGCCACCACTCTCTGGGTGAAGAAGTTTCTCCTCATCTCTGACTACCTAAATGGTCTACCCGTATTTTTAAGCTGTGTCCTCTGGTTCGGCACTCACCCATCAGCGGAAACATGTTTCCTGCTGCCAGAGTGTCCAATCCTTTCATAATCTTATACGTCTCAATCAGATCCCCTCTCAGTCTTCTAAACTCAAGGGTATACAAGCCCAGTCGCTTCAGTCTTTCAGTGTAAGGTAATCCCGCCATTCCAGGAATTGACCACTTGAACCTACGCTGCACTCCCTCAATAGCCAGAATGTTTTTCCTCAAATTTGGAGACCAGAACTGCACACAGTACTCCAGGTGTGGTCTCACCAGGGCCCTGTACAGATGCAGAAGCATCTCTTTGCTTCTATACTCAATTCCTCTTGTTATGAAGGCCAGCATGCTATTACCCTTCTTCACTACCTGCTGTACCTGCATGCTTGCCTTCATTGACTGGTGTACAAGAACACCCAGATCTCTCTGTACTGCCCCTTTACCTAAATTGATTCCATTGAGGTAGTAATCTGCCTTCCTGATCTTGCCATCAAAGTGGATAACCATACATTTATCCACATTAAACTGCATCTGCCATGCATCTGCCCACTCACTAACTTGTCCAGGTCACCCTGTAATCTCCTAACATCCTCATCACATTTCACCCTGCCACCCAGTTTTGTATCATCAGCAAATTTGCTAATGTTATTGCTGATACCATCTTCTATATTTAAACAATATACTTTTTATTATTCCTGCTAAAATGAACAATTTCACATTTCTCCATATTATACTTGATTTGCCATATCTCACAACCTATCTATATCTTTTTGTAATTATTTTTATAAATTTCCTTCTTTGTGTTATCAGCAAATTTGACAACCATACCTTCCCCCTCTTCTAAATCTTCTTCATAAGTTGAAAATAATTAAGGACCCAGCACAGATTCCTGTGGCACACCATTTATTATCTCGCCAACCTGAAAAAGAGCCATTTGTGCCTAATAGCCAATCTTCTATACATTCCCAGTGTGCTATCTGCTACACCATGAGCATTTATTTTCTGCAATGACCCTTGACATGGCACCTTAACAAATAACTTCTGGACATTGAAATACAGTACATCCACCAGTTCCCTTGATCCACAGCACATGTTTGCTCCTCAAAGAACTCCAATAAATTGATCAAACATGATTTCTCTTTTACAAAAGTAAGTTGACTCTGCTGATTACCTTAAACTTATCCAAGCGGTCTGCTGTAACTTCTTTAATAATAGCTTCTAATGTGTTTCCCATAAGTTAAGTTAACTAGCCTGTAGTTTCCTGCTTTGTCTGCATTTTTGAATGAATGAGTTATATTCACGATCTTCCAATCTAATTAGGCCGTCTGATAGTCAATAGAGTCGGAAAAATTAAAACCAATGCATCAACTATCTCACGAGCCACTTCTTTTAACATGCTATGGTGAAATCCATTAGGAGCCATGCAATTGTCAGACTGCAGATCCAAGAATTTACTCAGTTCTATTTCTCTGGCGATTCTGATTTTCCTGACTTCCCTTCCTTCAAATTCCTGATTTAACCCTGCTTCTGGGGTATTATTTGTATCCGCTATTATGAAGACTTTTGCAAATGAATGCTGTACATCCTGAATTCTAATTGGTCCAATATTGAAAATTATAAAAAACGAAAAGAACTGCAGATCAGGCTCTGCTCCATAGGTAAGTCCCCTCGGACAATTGTGGAAGCCAATGCAACGGCCATGGATGGGTCTGTTGTTGCGGGGGTGGGGGAGTGCTGTAAATCAGAAATAATCAGAAATTGCTGGAAAAGCTCAACAGGCCTGGCAGCATCTGTGGAGAGAAATCAGAGTTCACATTTTGAGTCTAGTGACCCATCTCAGAAATTATATATACAGTTGTTCAGGCCCAATCTCTGGATATCCAATTGCTCTGACCCTACCAACACCTATTCTCTGCATCAATTTACCTAGTTTCTCCCTTGAGGGAATAGGTGATGTAATGGTAACATCATGGACTAGTAGTCGAGAGCCCTGTTCTAATTCTCTTGGGATACCGATCAAATCTCACTGCAACTGTGGAGCTTGAATTCATTTTTAAAAAATCATTCAGAGGTTGTGGGTATTGCCGGCTAGGCTAGCATTTACTATTCATTGATTTTAAAAAAAGCCTGCATTTTTGTGAAAACTAGTGAAACTACCATCAATTGTTCACAAATGTCATAGAGTCAGGGAAACAGACCCTCTGGTCTAATTACTCCATGCCAACCATGTTGCCAACCTAAACTAGGCCCTCTTGCTTACATTTGGCCCATATCCTTCCAAACCTTTCCTATTTATGTACTTATCCAAATATATTTTAATTGTTATAACTGCACCTGCATCCACCACTTCCTCTGGCAGTTCATTCTACACACGAACCACTCTCTGTGTTAAAAAGTTGCCCCTGGAGGGGATTCAAGATGGCAGTGACCCAGTAGATCTGCCCTGCTGAGCTCTGCACGAGAATCCAGACAAAGTGGTGCACTCATCCTCCCTTTATTACCCAATGTGGTAGAAATAGCTATTTACTGACCCCTAGAATTGTTCAGTTTCAGTTTAAATTAGTTAGGAAATGGCCAAAGGGAAGGGACCATGAGGATCACAACATGCAGGGACACTTCCCCCCCCCCACCCCCGCAACAATGGACCCATCCATGGCCCCAGCATTGGCTTCCACAATTGTCCGAGGAGACTTACCTATGGAGCAGAGCCTGATCTTCTTGGAGTATGTGAAACTCCAAGAGAAGTTTGATTCATTGATGGAGGACACTTGGGCCAGGCTTGAACCAGAAGATCCGGCGCCTTGGGTAGCATGTTGGGGAGGTAGAACAATGGGCTGCGGCTTCCAAAACCATGGTAGAATCCTCGGTGTGTCTGGTCCATGCCTTGGAGGAGCAGGTCGACTACCTTGATAAAGTACATCCATATGGTGGGGCTTCCTGAACGGGAGGAGGAAGGCCAGCTTGTCAGCTTCTTGGGCCAATTGCACCCGCAGTTTTTGAAGCTGGAGATCGAAGTAGGCCGGGTGTAGGCCGAGCAAGCCCACCAGGTCGCAGTGTGCAGGCCAGGATCGGACCAGTGGGCCTGGCTGGTCCTAGCGTGACTCCAGCACTACAGAGATAAGCAAATACTGCCAGAAACCTCTAGAGCACTGGGAAAGGATCCACAGGCTCTGACATACAAAGGATTACGAATGATGCTTTTCCAAAATTTTTCTCCGGTCAGGACTTGTAACAGGAAGGCTTCTGATTAGATAAAAAGGTGGCTGAGGAACTTGAATATTCAGTATTCCATAAGATATCCGGCAATATTATGTTTCAGCCATGGAGAGTCCGTGTTTAATTTTGACTCATTGGAAAAGACAAAGGACTTCTTGGATGCTTTAATATAGACTGGCTGGCTTGAATAATATGGGCAATAATGTTGATTTTGTTCTTCTTTGTAATTTGCCTGGTTTACCTGGTTGTTGGGTTGTGTTTTTTTTAATATATGTCAGGGTCATAATTGTTTCTTTTTCCTTCTTCTCTCTCTTCTCCATTCTCTCTCCCCACCCGTCATCTTCTGTTCCTTTTTTTCTTGTCATTTCCTTTTGTTCCTCTCTTTTGGTATGGGGTGTGGGGGTGTGTGGTTGGGGGAAGTGGGGAGAGGTTATATATTTCTATTCTACCAGGAGTACCTCGGGTTATAGTATGGAGAGAACAGGTTGAGTGTCCACTTTTAACTTTCTTGTTATAAGGTGTGTGTATTTTTTCTTACTTTGTGTTGTCTGGGGTGGTGGCATGGCTTCAGCCAGAAGGAGCCATGGAGGAGGTTAATGGGTAATATGAGCGCCCTCTGTGGGCAAGGGGGAAAGTCTCCTTTCATTTGTGTTATATGTTGGTATGTTATAGAAGTAGCTGTTAGAAGTTTTGATTTGGTAGTTTTGGAAGTTGTATTTTTAAATTTATACCAACTATTTATTGTTTTCACTCGGCGCACAAGGAGTGGGGTTTTTCCTCCCGGATAGTCATGGATTGTTTTGGACTGTTATGGTTAGCCATTCATCTAAATGGTGTTCCTGGAATGTTAAGGGGAGTCATTCACCAATTAAGAGAAAAAAAGTACTGTCAAACCTTAGAAAAAGGTCAATGTAGCCTTGCTGCAAGAAACACATTTAACCAATATGGAGCATTCGAAGTTGCAGCAGGGAGGGTTCAGACAAGTGTTTTTCTCATCCTTTAATTTGAAAAGTAGAGGAGTTGCTATTCCCATCCGGAAGAATCTCCCGTTTCAAATGTTAGACCAAATTGAGGATGAATATGGACGATTTATAATTTTTAAAGCTTTAATGCATGGAGAGGAATATGAGATTTTGAATGTATATTGCCCCCCAGCACACCCCCTTAAATTTATAACAGATGCGCTTTCCAGGTTGATGGCCCTTGGGGCACGATGTACAATTATTGGGGGAGACATTAATTGTCTTATTGATCCCAAAGTGGACAGGATGCCTCGGAGTCTTGCGGGTATGTCCCCACAATCCAGGCAGTTGGTGGACCTAAACAGGGAGCTGGGGTTGGTGGAAGTGTGGAGATGTCTTCACCCCGAAGGTGAGGATTTCACCTTTTTCTCTAATTCACATAAATGATATACCAGAATTGACATGTTTTTTGTCCCATTGACCTTCTTGAATTTGGACCTTCCCTGTCTTGCGGATAAGGGAATATAGCCATTTCCGATCATGCAGCAGTGTACATGGAGGTCAAGGCCGGTGGTAACGGGATAGACTCCTGGCATGGCGCATGGACCCTTTCCTCTTGAAAGATAGCAAGTTTGTAGAGTATTTTTCGTGGGAATTTAAAATCTTTTGGGATATTAATTTGGGTATGGCCAGTAATCCATTGGTGCTCTGGGAGACTGCCAAGGCCAATGCATGGGGCTTGATTATTTCTTACTCTGCAACCCAGAAGCAGCATAGGGGAGAGCAGCAGCATTTGCTCGAGCTCACCTGAAGGCAGCTGAGATAGCCTTCTTTGACAGACTGTCTGTAACCAAATTGCAGCAGATTACAGTCCTTAGGGCTAATTTGAATGCTGTGCTCACCCTGACAGCAAAGAGGGAAATCTCTTTTGCAAAACAGAGATTATTTGAGTATGGTGATAAACCGAGAAGATATCTAGCATACCTGACCAAAAAGAAAAATGCCCCCCAATCTATCACTTCCATCAGAGAGAGTGCTAGTACTCTTACTTGCAATGCCAAATAGATTAATGCAGCATTTAGGAAATTTTACTCTGAGCTGTACTAGTCAGAGGGTGTAAGGACAGACTGATGAAGATGGGATCCATTTTTAAAACCCTCGACCTTCCGGCCCAGACGGAATTCAAAGTGAGTTTTATAAGGAGTTCATAGACATGCTGGCCAGGCCACTCTTGGATATGTACCACTACCCATTCAGTCAGGACTGCCTCCCATCCTCTTTGAGAGAGGCAAATATTTTTCTTATTCTTAAGAAAGGAAAAGCCCCAGAGGATTGCACTTCGTACAGGCCCATATCGTTACTGAATGTGGATTTTAAAATTCTGTCAAAAATAGTGGCGGTAAGGTTTAAGAGGGTTTTGCCTTTCATTGTAAAGGAGAACCAGACAGGTTTTATCAAGGGTCGTAGGTCTATCAATAATATTAGAAGAATATTAAACATGCCAGCAAGGGTCAATTCTGGGCTTGGTAATCTCCCTGGATGCAGAGAAAGCATTTGACTGGATGGAATGGTCGTACCTGTTTTATGTACTGGAGCAGTTTGGTCTTGGAGGGGTTTTTGCCAAGTGGGTGGCAGTATTATGTAGTGACCCGAAAGCAGAGGTTCTCATGTTGGATCATTTTTGTATTGGTAGAGGCAGCCAACAAGGGTGTCCTCTCTCACCAAGATTATTTACATTGGTGATTGAGCCACTGGTGGAGGCTATTCGGAGGGATCCCAACATAATTGCCCCGGAGGTAGGGTCAGGCAGGCATAGGATCACCCTCTATGCAGATGATGTTCTTCTCTTTTTAACTGATTGATGACTTTTGTGCTCCGTTTAAAAGAAGTGATTAATCTATTTGGTTTGTTCTCAGGGTCTAAAATTAATTTTATGAAGTCGGAGGCCATGCCTGTGGGGGGATCTTACTAGAATATCCGATTTTGGGGATCGAACCCATTTCCCTTTCAGGTGGTCACAGGAAGGTTTCCCGTTATTAGTCATTTTTATCACCCCAGTCTTCGATCAATTATATAAAGCTAATGTTTTGCAATTGCTAGAGAAAATAAGGCAGGACCTTTGGCGCTGGGAGGATCTTCCGATACCTTGGTTGTGTAGAGTACCTCTGGTCAAAATGAATGTTTTTCCTTGCGAATCCCATGCAAATGCTCCCTTTGATGCTGCCTAGACAAGCACTATGGAGGCTTTACAGTTGGCTCCGGTCTTTCATCAGACATCATAGGCGGCCTCTTATTAAGCTGGATAAATTGCAGCTTCCGCAAGAGATGGAAGGTTTGGAATTCCCGGACTTTAAGAAATATCAATTGAGTTCCTTACTATCCTATGTGGTTGACTTGGCCTGCCAGGACCCGCGATCAATTTGGTTGGACATCGAGGCCTCCCAGGCAAAATGCCCCCTCATCAATTTGTTGTTTATGGACAAGATGAGGACTGTTATGAACCATTGCAGAAACCTGATTGTCCTTAACACAGTTAAAGCATGAAGAACGATGCGGCATGGTGAGGGCAACTTACAAAAAAACTTCCCCTTTCACTCCCATAGTGGGAATGTTAGGATTCCGGCTGGGGTCGATGGACTGTGGTTTTAGGTTCTGGGAGTCTAGAGGAGTCTCCTGTTTGGGAGATTTATTTGACTGGGAGGTCATGATGTTTTTCGAGCAGCTGAGCCTGAAATATGAGCTAACTAGGAAGGACCTCTTGTATTACTTTCAGGTTAGGGACTTTATACAAAAAAGACTACATTGATGGTTAGTCCCTCTAAGTCGGATATGGAGAGGAGAGTACTCCAGTCTATGGGCGCTCTCTTGGTCAGTACCCTTTATCACTTGTTAAGAAGTAATGTTTTGAAGGACATTGAATGGCTATGCAGAACCTGGACTCGGGAACTGGGGGTGGAACTCCCATCAGAGGTGTGGGAGGATATTTGGGAGAACGTAAGGAAGATTTTGATCTGTAACAGGATGCAGGCTATGCAACTGAAGGTAATCCACAGGGCTCATCTGGCACTGGAGCGGCTTGCGAAATTTAAGACAGGAGTGTCCCCAGTGTGCCCCAAATGTAAAACAGATGTTGGCACTTTTACTCAATGTTTTTGGTCATGCCACAAGCTTCATAGGTATTGGGAGGCCATAGCGAGTGCTTTGGAAGAGGTTTTGGGAACTGAGATTAATTTGGATCCAGTGTCCCTGCTCTTAGGTCTTCCAAATCTCCCCTCTTTGGATGTGCATGGGAAGAAATTGTAATAATATTCTTTCATTCTGTGCGAGGAATAACATTCTAATGAGCTAGGTATCAGAGAATCCCCCGGGACTTTCAGGCTAGCGTAGATTGTTATGGTGCAGATCCCCCTGGACTTCCTTACGAGTATGGTGCACCAGAAAACGGAGCTGTTTTATAGAATATGATGACCCTTTCTGAATTATATAGATGCAGACTTATCGGCTATATTGGTTAGGGCCTTTGTATCATCATGAGAACTATGTCTGGCGGTCCGGGGTCCACTGGGGTGAAGAAACCTGAACAAATATGGATTTGTTTACTAAAGCTCCCAGTGGTGTGGAGCTTCAGTGGGATTGCACTGAGTGTAGTAATTTAACTGAATATTACTTTTGGGTTACCTTGGTATAACTTGGTTTAATTTTATTTCTGTTATTTATTGAATTGTAGTTTTTTTTTCTCTCTTTCCTCAGTGGTTGGTGGAGTAGAGTATTAGTTTGTTTTCTGTTATTGTCATTATATTATAAAATTGTTACACTATTTTGTAATTTTGTAAAAAAAATTAAAATCTTTTTTCTTAATAAAAATATTTACAAAAAAAAGGTGCCCCTCATGTCCTTTTTAGACCTTTTTCTTCTCACTTTAAAAATATGCCCCCCAGTTTTGAACTCCCCACCCTGGTGAAAAGACCTTTGCTATTCACTTTTTCTATGCCCCTCACGATTTTATAAACCTCCATTAGGTGACCTCCTCGCCCTCCAAAGTCCCAGCCTACTTGTATAACTCAAATCCTCTATTCCCCGCAACATTCTGGTAAAACTTTACTGAATCATCTGCAGTTTAATAATATCTTTTCCATAACAGGGTGACCAGAACTGCACACAGTGCTTCAGAAGCGGCCTCAGCAATGTCCTGTACAACCTCAACATGAAGTCCCTACTCTTAGACTCAAAGGTCTGAGCAATGAAGGCAAGCATTCTAAACACCTCTTTAACCATCTTGTCAACCTCTGATGCAAAATTCAAAGAATTGTGTACCTAAATCTCGAGGTCTCTCTGTTCTACAATACTACTTAATTGTATAAGTCCTGCCCTTGTTTGTTTTACCAAAATGCAATAACTCACAATTCTCAAATTAAAGTTCATCTGCCACACCTCAGCCCATCAACCCAATTGATGTCCTTTAGGAAGGGCATCTGCAATCCTTACTTTGGCTGGCCTGCATGGGACTCCAGACGCATGCCAAAACGTTTGATCTTATCTATCTGATAAAATAGATTAACAACCATGCAAGATAATTAGGTATTGGCAATAGATGCTGTCCTTGCCAGTTATGATCACATTACAGCAAAGAATGAAAAGCAAAGATCCTGAAAGTCTATCTCTATGACCAAGCTTTGGCCATCTGTCCTTACAACTCCTTGTATGATTCAGTGTAAAAGATTGTTTGTTAATGGAATGTGAAGCATCTTAGTACATTCACTCCCTCTAATCTGTTATATAAATGTAAGTTATTGTCTTCAAAGGGAATGAACAACAATACCTTGCATTCATATAACCTCTTTTAAATATAGAATGCTTCAAAATGTTTCACAGATAGACATGAAGAACACTCAAAGTGGAGTTGTAACTCTTGGCTATTCAAATTCAAACTAACTTGTATGGACGAGAATAATAATAAACTTGAAATTTTGAAGACTAGAATTCTTTTTAAAGATGGGAAAGATTTCAAAAGTGCTGACATTAACAATTACTTGGAATTAAATTATATATTAATGTTATCTAAATTTTGTTTAACATTGGGCATGTTTGAGAGATTACAAATATATCCCAGTCTGTTCAAATCATTCAGTCATAGAAAGAGATTATAAAGACGAGTGTGTCTAGTTAAAAATGCTTATCAATCATTGTTAGAAGAAAACTGTTGATGCAACTGCCCAATGTCAACCCTTGCTAATCAATAAAAGCAAAATCTATGTGTATGAATTTTAAGTCATCTCCCTTTCCCTGCTGCAGTGCTGTGATTCAACAGTGTATACTAACATATCTACATATTAACATTTGAATTAAAAGCAGAAGTAGGCCATTTAGCCCCTTAAGCCTCCTCCACCATTCAACAAGGTCATGTTTGATCTGATTACTTCCCTTTTCCACCTTCTTCCAAAACTTTTCATAACTCTCCTGCTGATTACCAGGTACAGCCCCTTCTGGTGGATGAAGCAGTGCTTCTCCATGTTGAACACCACTTGGAAAAAACACTTAGAGGCTGGTAAGGGAATTGAAGGGAATCTGGAAGACTTCAATGTTCATTACCAGAATGGCTCGAATGCACCACCACTAACCAAGCTCGTTGAGTCCAAAAGGACATCGCTGCCAGACTGGGTTTGCAGCAGGTGGTGTGTGAACCAACAAGAGGAAAAAATATACTTGACTTCATCTTCACCAATCTGCCTGCTGCAGATGTCTCTGTCCATGACAGTATTGGTAGATGTGATCACCACACAGACCTTGTGGAAACAAAGCCCTGTCTTCACATTGAGAATACCCTCCAATATGCTGTGTAGTACTAATACTGTGCTAAATGGGATAAACCTTGAACAGATCTAGCAGTTCAAGGCTGGGTATTCAAGAGGTGTTTTGGGACATCAGAAGCAGCAGCAGAACTGTATCCTCCACTCTACCAAGTCCATCAAGCGAAAGGATCAATCCCAGTTCAATGAAGGGTGCAGAAGGCTATACCAGAAGTAACATCAGATATGTTTAAAAATAGGGTGAAGTTACAAAACCAGGTCTACTGTTTGCCTAATAGCATAAACAACAATTAATAGACAGGGCTAAATTATTCTATAGCCAATGGATCAGATCTAAGCTCTGCAGACCTGCCACATCCAGTTGTGAATAGTGGTGAGCAATTGAACAACTCGCTGGAGGAGGAGACTTCACAATACAAAATTTGTGAGAAGATTTGTAGCTCAGGTGCTCGTTGTTGTGGTTCTGTTTGCCGATCTGGGAATTTGTATTGCAGACATTTCGTCCCCTGTCTAGGTGACATCCTTAGTGCTTGGTAGGCTCCTGTGAAGCGCTTCTGTGATGTTTCCTCCGGCATTTATAGTAGTTTGTCTCTGCCGCTTCCGGTTGTCAGTTCCAGCTGTCCGTTGCAGTGGTCGGTATATTGGGTCCAGGTCGATGTGCTTATTGATTGAATCTGTGGATGAGTGCCATGCCTCTAGGAATTCCCTGGCTGTTCTCTATTTGGCTTGTCCTATGATAATAGTGTTGTCCCAGTCGAACTCATGTTGCTTGTCATTTGCCTGTCTGTACAAAATCCCATGCAAGGACTGCACAAAACACTACATAGGACAAACAGGAAGACAGCTAACGATCCGCATCCATGAACACCAATTAGCCACAAAACGACACGACCAGCTATCCTTAGTAGCCACACACGCATTCCATGCCCTTACCACTCTCTACGTAAAGAACCTGCCTTTGACATCTGCCTTAAATCTATCACCCCTCAATTTGTAGTTATGCTCCCTCGTACAAGCTGACGTCATCATCCTAGGAAAAAGACTTTCACTGTCTACCCTACCTAATCCTCTGATCATCTTGTATGTCTCTATCAAATCCCCTCTTAACCTTCATCTTGCCAATGAGAACAGGTTCAAGTCTCTCAGCCTTTCCTCATAAGACCTTCCCTCCAGACCAGGCAACATCCTGGTAAATCTCCTCTGCACCTTTTCCAATGCTTCCACATCCTTCCTGAAATATGGGGACAAGAACTGTACACAATATTCCAAGTGTGGCCACACCAGCATTTTGTATAGTTGCAGCATGATATTGCGGAACTCAATCCCTCTACGAATGAAACCTAACAAACCGTATGCCGCCTTAACAGCACTACAACCCTGGGTGGCAACTTTCAGGGATCTATGTACATGGACTCCAGATCCCTCTGCACATCCACACTACCAAGAATCTTTCCATTGACCCAGTACTCTGCCTTCCTGTTATTCTTCCCAAAGTGCATCCTCTCACATTTAGCTGCATTGAACACCATTTACCATCTCTCAGCCCAATTCTGCAGTTTATCCAAGTCCCCCTGCAACCTGTAACATTCTTCCACATTGTCCACTACTCCACTGACTTTAGTGTCATCTGCAAATTTACTAATCCATCCACCTATGCCTGCGTCTAAGTCATTTATAAAAATGACAAACAGCAGCGGTCCCAAAACAGATCCTTGTGGCACACCACTAGTAAATGGACTCCAGGCTGAATATTTTCCATCAACCACCACTTGCTGCTTTCTTTCAGAAAGCCAGTTTCTAATCCAAACTGCTAAATCACCCCCAATTCCATGCCTCTGCATTTTCTCCAACAGCCTACCATGTGGAACCTTATCAAAGGCTTTACTGAAGTCCATGTACACCACGTCAACTGTCCTACCCTCATCTACATGCTTGGTCACCTTCTCAAAAATCTCAATGAGGTTTGTGAGACACGACCTGCCCTTGACGAAACTATGTTGACTATCTGAAATCAAATTGTTGCTTGCTAGAAGATTATAAATCTTATCTCTTATAATCCTTTCCTACAACAGAAGTAAGGCTCACTGGTCTATAATTACCTGCATCATCTCTACTGCCTTTCTTGAACAAGGGCACAACATTTGCAATCCTCCAGTCCTCTGGTACCAAACCTGTAGACAATGATGACTCAAATATCAAAGCCAAAGGCTCAGCTATCTCCTCCCTAGCTTCCCAGAGAATCCTTGGATAAATCCCATCCGGCCCAGGGGACTTGTCTACTTTCATTTCTTCTAGAATTGGTAACACCTGTTTGTAACTAACCTCAATCCTTTCTAGTCTAATATCTCATACCTCATTCTTCTCCTCAACAATATTTTCCTTTTCCTGAGTGAAAACCAATGAGAAATGTTCGTTTAGCACCTCTCCGATCTCCATAGGGTCCACGCTCAACTTCCCACTTCTGTCTTTGATTTGCCCTATTCTTAACCTAATCATCCTTTTATTCCTTACATACCTATAGAAAGCTTTAGGGTTCTCCTTTATTCTATTTGCTAAAGACTGATCATATCCTCTCTTGGCTCTTCTTAACTCTCTCTTTAAATCCTTCCTAGCTGATCTGTAACTCTCCATCGCCTCATCTGATCCTCCTTCTTCTTCGTAACAAGAGATGCAATTTCTGTTGTAAACCACGGTTCCCTTACCCTATCACTTCCTCCCTGGCTGACAGGGACATACCTATCAAGGACACACAATATCTGTTCCTTAAACCAGCTCCACATTTCCATTGTCTGCATCCCCCGCATTTTGCAACCCCATTCCATGCATCCTAATTCTTGCCTAATCGCATTATAATTGCCTTTGCCCCATCGATAACTCTTGACCTGTGGCACGTACCTATCTCTTTCCATCGCTAAACCAAATGTAACTGAATTATGGTCACTAATTATGGTCTTTCCCCAAAGCCTTTTACAAGCGCAAGTCAGGAATGTGATAGAATATTCTCCACTTGTCTGATTGAATGGAGAATCAACAACATTTAAGAAGCGTGACACCATCCATGAAAAAGCAACCCTTTTGATTGCCACCCCATCTACCACCTTAAATATTAACTTCCTCTATCACTAATGCACAGTGACAGTGGTGTGTACAATCTACGTAATGCACTAAAGCAACTTGCCAAATCTCTTTTGACAAAATCTTTCAAAATCACAACCTCTACAACTTATAAGATCAAGATTGCAGACAGCTGGGTAAACCACCTGTAAGTTCCCCTCAAACTCATCTACCATAGATCTATTGGCTATACAATCATTTAGCCCTGTCTATCAATTGTTATTTATGCTAACTGGCAAACAGGTAGACCTGGTTTTGTAACTTATTTTTAGACATATCTGATGTTACTCCTGATATAGCCTTCTGCACTCTTCATTGAACTGGTATATGATTTGGAAATATTTTGCTTTTTTTTATTGCTGCTGGGTCAAAATCCTGGAACTCTATCCCTGACAGCACTGTGGAATCCTTTCATTTAATGGACTTTTGCAATTCGAGTGGCAGCTGACCATCGCCACGGTGACTCAGTGGTCAGCACTGCTATCTCACAGCACCAGGGATCTGGGTTCTATTCCACCCTCAGGTGGCTGTCTACATGGAGTTTGCACGTTCTCCTCATGTCTGCTTGTGCTTCCTCTGGGTGGTCTGGTTTCCTCCCAAAGTCCAAGGATTAGGTGGATTGGCCAAGCTAAATTGCCTGTAGTGTCCAGAGATGTGCAGACTAGATGAATTAGCCATAGGGAAATGCAGGGATAAGGTGGGGGGGATAGTGGATCTGGGTGGGATGCTCTTCAGAGGGTCAGAGTGGACATGATAGGCTGATTGGCCTACTTCCACACAGAAGGGATTCTATGATCTCAAGGCGAATTATGGGTTTGTAATGAATTCAGGGTCTCAGGCAGAATCTGGCTTGGGGAGGAAGGGAGAGAGATGAGAGTCACACCATGGGAGAAAGCAATGAGAGGTGGATGGTAGAGAGGGCCATGCTGGTGATAGGGTAGGTGTTTGATAGAGGTCATGTTGTTCCCACAAAGTTTTCTTTCATATCATTTTTTATAAATCGGTTACCTTTTTACCAAATTGCATTTAAGTCTCTCTGGAAAAAACTGCCAACTTTCATTTCAATGCAAAATGTTTCCTGGTGGAGTAATAGTGGTGGCGATGATTTTTGGAGGACAAAGCTGCATGGATTATTTTCTTTCAGCTGAGAGGAAAGAAGACAGACAGATTGAGAAAGGTAAAGGGAGGATGGGAAGTTTATTGCATGGATTAGATTGTCAAGATGGCTACGAATGTTGCTAAGAGGTTTCTGGTAATAGAAGACATACCAGTGAACTATTTGAAATCTTTGACAAAGTTAAAAATCATACAAAACCAGGTTATACTATAACAGATTTATTTGGAAGTACTAACTTTCAGAGGGCTGCGCCTTCATCAGATGGTTATCAACCACCCAATGAAGGAGTGGTGCTCTGAAATCTAGTGCTTCTAAATAAACCTGTTGGATTATAATCTGGTGTTGTGTGATTTTTAACTTTGTCCACCCCAGTCCAACACCGCCACCTCCAAGTCATTAAATTTTTGAGTAACATTGGACTGAAAGAGTTAGCAGATAAAATTGAAAGTTAAAATAAAAGCAGGATCTGTAAGGAAGAAATGCTGAAGACAGTCTGTTCTGATATAATGTGATAGTTCCATTCCCATGCTATAAGAAAATCACGTAATAGCAGTGCCATTTAATGGGACTGGATCACATTATAGCCAACACAGGTGAGGAAAGTTCATGTTCTACTGATAATAGTCTAAATTCTGAAATCGTGCTATAGGCAGTTCACACTGAAGAAACTTGCATTATAGCAGAACAGACTGTATGGTTATTTTAAAAAATTCATTGACGGGATGAGGGCATTGCTGACGAGGTCACGGTGGAATTTGAACCAAATCCCCAGATTAATAGTCCAGTAGTAATACAATTAGGCCATTACTTCCCCATGAATTAAAATTAGAAAACAGGAAACTTAAGATAGAGTTATACAGTCACAGAGATGTACAGCACGGAAACAGACCCTTCGGTCCAACCTGTCCATGCCAACCAGATATCCCAACTCAATCTAGTCCCACCTGCCAGTACCCAACCCATAACCCTCCAAATCCTTCCTATTCATAT
This sequence comes from Chiloscyllium plagiosum, assembly GCF_037043375.1. Classification (NCBI taxonomy): domain Eukaryota; kingdom Metazoa; phylum Chordata; class Chondrichthyes; order Orectolobiformes; family Hemiscylliidae; genus Chiloscyllium; species Chiloscyllium plagiosum. The sequence goes on along the minus strand of NW_028270162.1, from coordinate 30,007,740 downwards.
ACCCATCCAGATGCCTTTTAAATGTTGCAATTGTACTAGCCTCCACCACATCCTCTGGCAGCTCATTCCATACACGTACCAGCCTCTGCGTGAAAAAGTTGCCCCTTAGGTCTCTTTTATATCTTTCCCCTCTCACTCTAAATCTATGCCCTCTAGTTCTTGACTCCCCACCCCAGAGATAGAGACAAATCAAAGCCAATTGCTGAAAATTAAATTGAAGATTCATTGCATTAATAGGGATGGCTAAGTAACCCTCAAAACAGGGGGCATCAGGAAGGAAGGAAGTACTAAAACTGTAATGATAGTACAGATAGAACATGTTTTCTTAAAAAGAAGAGACAATTGTGAACAATCATTAAAGTTATCTTTTAAATATTAATAATGAGAATCAGGTAACTAGAGATTCTGAAGATTTTATCTCAGAAAAAAGGTGGGTTTTTTATATGCTTCAAATCAAAGAGGTAAACCAATAGACATATTGAGAGACACTGGAACAAGCCACTGATGTCAGCTGATGATACTATTTGTCTTCCAAAAGGGTTAATGAAAGAGAAAATATTAATTGGAAGTATACATGGAGAGTACAATTAGTGCCATTATATATTGTTGGATTAAAGAACGACTTAGTAAATGGAGACATTGTAGTTGGAACCATACAACAAATTCCTATAAAAGGAATTGTTTATATCTTGTGAAATGCTTTGGCCACATTGAGAATGGTGGAAGAACTAGTAAGACTGAAAGAAACTGAAATATTACAAGAGGAACATCCAGGATTATTTCTGGACTGTGTTGTGCCTAGATCTCAGTCACATAAAATTCGACAGGAAGAGTAGGAGTCCATGAAAAAGAGAGATAACTTCAGTTATGGAGAAGATCCTACTATGGTCAGAAGGAAATTTATGTCCTAAAATGAAAAGAGCACAGGGTAGTTCAAGGAGCACACAGTTACCTCAGTGGAAAAGTTTCATTTGTGTATCATCCAGAGCAGGAGTATTTGGTTAGAAATCTACAGGTTATTAAGAAAACTGAGAAAGTCTAAACTCTCAGTTTTGTGGATATTCATGCAAGAAGATTTCACAGTTCATTGGAAAGAGTTGGAGGCAATCAATTATGTTGAATTTAAGGATTTGAAAGAGAAAGGTAATTTCTCTGGATTTGAATTGCTGTAAAGTGATTGGGGGAATAGATTGAAACTTTGTAATGCTGGATATTTTAAGGGTTCTTTTTCCAACTGTTCTATATCTTGATGACTTTTTTGTGTCTTTTGTATAATAAACTTTTATTGTTTGAAGAACTCTGCAGCCCTATGTGGCTATCTTTCAGGGAATGATCACCATATTAACCAAAGAAAATATGATCTTTCAGGCCAAATTTCATTCTGGGTCCTAACTTGTTCACTAGTACCATCAGCTGGAATTGTAACAATTGCTTCATACAGATTTCCATTTTGAATGGCTGTTTCAGTTTCTCCGTTACCCTTAAGAGAATCTTTGTTCTTCCTGACAACTTCTGCATTCCAGTCTCCTTTTGTACAAAACAACAACTTGAAAGAATTTTCTTTCACATAACATGAACCTTGATTGAGTTTAGGGAATTATTAGATGATGACAGACAATATACCAAAAAAAATTCCAAAAGTTATTTTGAGGAGTGTACTAATGAACTGGTGAATGAATATTTGATTCTTAGCCAGTTTCTAAATTTAATTTTCATGTGGATTTAAGTGTCTGCTTTTCAGAATTCCTGCAATTCTGAGCCCATCACTAGATTGGTCCGAGGCTAACTTTCCTTCTGAACTCCCTTAGTGTTAAACCAGATGCTTGCTCAGCAATGGAAATATGATCAGCTAACTCAGAATGACCATTAATCCAACTGAGGATTTTGTAGTCTGAACAATATAGCACCACGTTACAAGGGAACTTCAATTTGGCAATGTTAAAGGAATAGTTATAGCATGAGCCTATGGCAATACAAAGTAACAAAAACCCACAAGTGTGGGGAATCCAAAACAAAATTAGAGACTATAGTTCTTTGCCCCAACGTCCTTTGAGTACACGAGGTACTCCAAACATCATATTTTGATCCTGCACCCAGTGGCCCTGCTAACATTTTTCCCTCAGCAAACAATATCAAAATAGATTACTAATTTATCTCATTGCCTTGTTTTGGACCTTAATTATATAGAATAAAGAGTATATCAAATTGTCTATATAAATACATATTCTTTCTTTATAATTTCAGATTTGATTTGCATGCTTTCTGCAAGTTCTCCCAATTTACCAAACTGATCTTGGTCTGGCTCTCACTGCTTCAGCTCACATATTTTTCTTTCTTTTCAACACCTAACTGAGCTGATCTTTAACACTGTGTAATGATCATTCCACTTTATGTCCTTCTCTACAGTTGTTTGGTTTTTTTCCCTTCTCTCTTCAAGCTCTGATTCTATCTAAAAATGCTGGCTTATCTTTTATTCTTCAGTTCTTATGAATGGTTCAGCTTGAATTATTGACCTGTCCATCTCTGCTCAGATGCTGGCTGGTGGAGTATAATGTAACCTTTTCTATTTTTATTTAATTAAGGTTGTCTGCTAGAGCAAAATGGAACAGACTTGTCAAAATTCATAACTTCAAAAATTCTAGCATAATATACAGGAATTTTCAGACCACTAACCATCTCAGCAAAAATATTGATTAATGCTACACTTTAATGTGCTTCAGAACTAGTATCTGGAATGGATGCTGAGATACAAAGTGAGAAATTAAGAGAAGTACTCAAAAGTTTAATGAAAGAAATACATTTTGAAGGATGAAGGACAGAAGGAAATGGGGAGTTGAAAAAATGTTTAGGGATGGAGTTTGAATACATAATGGCTTAAAGCATAGTCACCATTGGCTGGGCAAAGGAAGTAAAACTGCACATATGGCCAGGGTGAAAGGAATGGAATTTTCTGGGGGTGTTTTTATGGCTTAAAATAGGGTACAGCAATGTCATGAAAAGATTCAAGCATGGTAATTAGAACATTAAGTTGGAGATATTATGACCAGTAGCAAATATCAATAAGAAAGCCATGAATGAAGGGTGAGTGGAACTTTGTGCAAGATAGGAATTCTAAATGAGCTAATGTTTACAGTGAATGAAGAATGGACACTGGGCTGAAGAAAATATCAGAATAGTCAAGACTGCTGATGAAAAAACATTAAAGTTTCAATAGCATATGGGCTGAAGCAGGGATGAATGCAGGAAATGTTATGGGGCAAATGTTGTGATTTTGTGCTGGGAGAGTAGGTGTGTAAATCACAGTTCACATTGAGAAGGATAATGAAGAAGCAAACCTTCTGGTTCAACCTGACAAAATGGTCTGAAGAAGTGGATGGTGTAGGCATGGAATTTGCAGAGGTAGCCAAAGATGATGGCTTCAGCCTTTCCGAAGATTAATTGGATGAAACTGTAGCTCATCCATTTTGGATATTGATGACTATGGAGAGTCAGTGAAGAGATCTAGAGAAATAGTAATGAGGAAGGGCTGGGAGTCGTCATCAGTGTACGTGTGGAAGCTGAAGCCATATCTTTAGATGATCAGTATATGGAGGATTTGAGGTTTATATATTTAGGGGTCATCAAAGTCAATGGTCAAAAGAGGGAAGATAAGTAATTGCTAGAACTGTTATGATTATGTTACACTTAAGAGATCCTGTAAGTGTGGTCATGCTGAGACATTAGAGAAGGATGATACAGTTGAGCACACTATTGAATGCAGAGCAATTGAAGAGGATGAAAACAAAAATGTCACCTGCAACGAATGTATCTTTGTGAGTTGAATAGGAAACAGAAAGAAGAATAAGCCATTTATCCTTCAGTCTGTATTGGCATTCAAATAAATCATCTGTGATCTAACTCCATATAGCCGCCTCTGTTCCTTATTTATGAATATTTATGGTCAACATAAAGTTATTAATCTCAAACTTATAATTAGCAATTGTCTCAGCAATCACTACAACTTGTAGAGTTCCAAATGTTCTCTGACTTCAACTAAAAAGCTTAGCTCTAATTCAAAGGCTCCAGATCTAGATTCCCCAATCAGTGGAAATAATTTCTTGCTATCCATCCTGAGAGTTCTCTTTAATAACTTGACAAATCTAGCAATTCATTCCTAATCTTCTAAATTCCCAGGAATACAGCCCTAATATCTATGATCTCTCCTTATAATGTATCCCAAGGAATCCAGATATCAAATTATTAATTTTATACTGCTGTGATGGATTTCCCAAGTCTGAAAATTACAAAAGTCACAAAAGTGCTTCCAACATTTTTTCCTCATTCCTCAATCAAGGATTCTGCATCCCACTCATCATCTGTGGTTGGAATGACTCTTAACCACATCTGACCCATTTTCCATACTTCTGCCCTCAGCCCTTTCTGTCCTGCCCAGAGCTGTGATAGAGTTCTCTTTGCTTTTACCTTCTGTCCCACCAACCCTTGTATTCAAAGAATACCTTGCACCATTTCAGCCAGTTCAAGCATGTTTTACCCTCCACAATCAACATTAGGAAGAGGCTGTTCACTTTGCACACCATGGTCTGCTCTTCCACCACCCCTGACACCTCATCTTGCTCTCACAGTACCTTCACAAACAATTGCAAGAACAGTGGCATGTGCTCTTTTACCTCTTTCCTCCTCACTGTCCAAGATCTTAAATTTCTTCCAGGTTAATCTACTATATTTATTGCTCAAAATGCCACCTCTTCTACACTGGGGAGACTAATCTCAGACTGGGTGACTGCTTTGCACCATATTTTCTTGACCTATATTCTACCATTAACACCTACTCTACATGGCTTTTCTTTACTACTCTTAACATTCCCATTGCATTTTGTCCTGTGCCAACAGTGATCTTTGATCTACCTCACATTTAATCCTACCCAAAGCTTTCCTTCTGTTCTACTTGTTCCTCTCCACCTTTTTGTACAAGTGAAAACTCATCATGTTTCCAACTCTCTCTTCAATTCCAAAGAAGAATCATATTGGACACAAAACATGAATTTTATTTCTCTCTCCACTGATTGTTTTTACTTCAGATTTACAGCAACTGCAATATTTTGTAATTGTTCAATAATTTCTAATTCTAGTTGTTAAAATGCTAGTGTTTGAGTTAGTCTTTTTCATTTCTTTTTGCACCTCTCCATTATATTTTAATGATCTAGATATGTGGACCATATTTGTAGGTTCCTTTGCACCGACACAACTGTTAGCTTTTCACCACTTTGAAAGTATTCTGAGTTAGCCTTATTGGATCTAAAGTGGATAACCTTACAATTTGTACGATGAGTCCTAAGTGAAATTTCCCAAATTGTTGGATTTTCAGATGGAATATATCAAACCATTAAGCTCCCGGCTGAGGAGGAGTGAACTGGCACCCCTTTGTTATTCAGCTACCCCTCAATCCATTGCAAAAAGGTTTAGTTCAAAAAGAATGCCCTCCCTTGTGGATACGTTTCTCCCAGCCGCAAATAAGCTTGTGTTTTAAAATGAGCCAACCTTAGCAGGCTTTCTTGTGAGATTGTTTAAATTACTAAATGTAAGAAGAAATAGTAACACAACACATTTACACACAAATAAGAGATGAATCCAGAAAGATAAGTTTTTAAAAAGATGCCTAGATCAGCCTCTGAACTTGACGATTTTGATATTCATATAGCACCCTTTTACCAATTCAATTAATGTAGTAATATCTTTTTGTAATTTAATGCTTCCATTTTTATTTAAATGTTGTGGCAGTGGAAAACTGATTTGAGAGATTCAGACAGTAGCAAGAAAAGTAGTATTAGATTTGATAGGGAATAGCATTTTACAGAACTTGGCAAAGAAAAGGAAGATTGCAGTTTGGTGATCATTTGGAAAGTCAGAATAATTAACTTTTTTTAGTGATGGGTTGATGACCAATCACCACCATGATAGTTTGGAGATGACAGGACATAGGAAGTATAGCCAGTGGGAAAGTTTTCGATAGTGGGAAAGCTGTTACCAGTCATGAGCCAAGTTTTAATCAAAATCGGTAATGTCACTATTACACCCATCTACAATAAGATTGTGAATGATGAAAAACATTTGGAGGGAAAAGTAGTGATCAAATTCACTGAGGTTATTTTGATGAAACATTTAGTATGATGATTGAAGTCTGTACTTCAGGAAGAATGCAAATACTGAACTGATTTCAGATATGAAATGTCTGCAGTAAAGTATTGGGAGTTGGCTTTAACAGTAGAACAGATTTTTTTCTCAGGCAAAAATCATTTGTTCTTGACAGCAAAATATGTTACTTGAAAACAGATTGAATTCCCATCTAAAAAACATTTACTTCACATTAGTAAATGTACCTATCGACATATCAATTTCACACAGCATCCCTGTTGTGTAAACATTGCTGGTACTAATGTGAATTTGAGCTGTTCCAGAAAATATGTATTCAACTAATCTTTTCTTTATGATGTTTGATTCATATAACACATTGCAAACAGAAACTAACACACATTCTGCAAATAATGATAGCGATGAGACAAATGAAGCATTCCTTTCAAAAATACCACACTCCCATAAAACATCTTGACAAAAATAGAATCAATCTGAGGATATTATTTGCTAAAGACTACACAATCTAGTTAAAGATCTAGGATTACTCACCACCTGATAAACCAATTTTTATTTTGCCTAAATACTTTTGTATACAGACATCTTGAGCTATATATGCAATATATAAATTACACTACTTCTTTGGCTTTGCCCGTTTTCTTTATTTTTATCCATATGCTGAACTGCTGTTGTATCGGGTGAGAATACCCAAACGTTTAAAATACCATTTTAATGCATTCTCTCAGATTGTGAAAATTCACAATTAAGAAAATCCTAGGTTTGAATTAGCTATTGAGTTACTGTACTGTTAACAGTACCCTCTAATTGTTTCTATAATTTCTTCTTTGGGAAGGTGGAGTTGTTAGAACTGAGAATATAGGGTGGATATTCAGGATTTTTCACTCTGAGACTGCACAATGCCATGTTCTACAAGCCCATTTGGCAATTTAACATACCAAGACACCTAGGACAATCAGCATTATTTCAGATGGAAGGAAACGCAGCCGAAGAATCATTATCTAAAAGTAACGACAACTGTACATTTTTTTAAAGCCTAAAGTTTGCCACTCTCTGAACTAAAGCACAGGGGCTCTCATTTTCTCGCGGCCTGGTCTCCAAGATTCAGTTGCCATGGTCACTTTGAAATGGAGACGTTAACAGTTCCGTCACAGTGACCCAATAACCATGGCAACGTTAGACTTTAGTATTATCAAACTTTGGGAAGAAGCGTGAAGTTCGCGCTGTTATGAGATCTTATCTCAACTTTATTTCTCTTCCAATTTAATACAATTGAAGTGAGTCTTTAGCATGTAGTAGTAACATTTACTGTTATCTTTTGGACGATTTAAATTATAGTTTTCACATATTTGAAAATGTGGCGATATGGCCTCTTTGAAGCGCAAATAAATGTCCTTTTTTTTGTGAATCCACGAGAGGACGATGTAAATGCATAAGATGCTTGGAAAGACATTTCCATGTCAATGAGTTGGATATAAAATCAACTCTGGCTCAGAAACGCTGGAATTAAATTTTTCCTGTCTTCCTTTCTGAAGGAGTGAATTCTCGTTGTGTGTAGGGTACTTTGTCAGCAGCCAGAACCTTACTCAAATGGCTGTCTTAACTGGTTGAGTTTTTGAATTGCTGTATGCAGCACTCTAGAGCATTCATCATCGAGGCAGGCCATTCTGCCCGATGGTTTATGGTCCAAAGCCTTAATTTACCCCTTTCTTTGAACTGTCCTCCAAGGGGCAAATATGGTGTCCTAGTCTACTTATCAAAACTGCTCAGAGTTTTAAAAGCCATTTTAGGTCTTTTTTTTCCTGAGAAAATAACCCAGTCTGTCAGTCTTTCTTGATCAGTTATTACTTCCCAATCCTGTTTTCACCTTGTCTTTAGTATCTTCAGTATTTCTATATCCTTTTGAGTAGCATGAAGAGCAAGACGGAACACAGTTCTCTGAAAGTAGTATACCTAAGGTTCCATATAATTTATCTAAGTGACGTTTTGATTATGTTCTACAAGAAATGAGCCCCAGTTTTTGCAGTTTTATCCCATTGTTAGCTTGTTACTACTTTACTGATTTAGCAATTATGAACGTGTGTCTCTGGATTCTTTTCCGTCAGTACCCCCTTTAGACTTTTATTTTCCAAGATCTTTATGGCCTTTTTATCACTTCTCATATGTTTTTATTGAAATTCATTTACCATTTTGACAATTTTGTTTTTGTCTTGTATTTTGTTATGATCCTCCTGAGGATTAACTACAACCCCAATATCGTGCCCTTTGCAAGTTTTGAAATTCTTCATAGTTGATAGATGTGACAGCATATTCAATGTCCCTGTTAAAAATATTAAACCAAATTTAGAGTCATTAAAATCCAGCAACAGCAATCTTGGAGCAGCAATTTGCTTCCAAATGTTCAGAGGATAATTATTTCTCAGGAAGCATATTTCTTCTTGGTTACATTTGTGACCACTTAAAAATATCAGTTTTGTGCCAACACAGCTAGTTAAGTATCTGCCTGTGTACAATGTATTTGAAATTGATCCAAGAAACATCATAACCAGGAATTTATGCATCAGTAAAATTAACTGTTGTTCGCATCTTCAGTGCTACAATGTGTCATGAAAATACAGATGACGCATTCAGCATATGTCAATCGTGTATGTGTGTGTTGGTTGGTAGATTAGCTCATCACACTAGCTTTTCAGTGTTCCATCAAAGAAAAATGCTTTCATTCTAGACCTGACCACCATATTGTTAAATGGATGACAGTACATTTGGAGATAACACCTATATATATTGTTATAAATTAAAAATGTTGGTAAGCCATTGCAGAAACATTAGCAATAAATTAGTGTACTTTAAATTTTGTAGCTGGGATGCCATGAGTAAAAACGCAACACAATAACAACATTCAATGAGCATTTTAAGGGTGAAAAGGTGGAGGAAATTCTGGAGAGTAGGCTGTAAATGACTGGAAGAATTACAACTCATAATGGGATAAAAAAAAGGAGCAATCCACAAGACTGGAGTCAGAGGAATGGAGTATTTGGCAGAATGAAGGGTAATGGGGAATGTGAAAGGCTAGAGGAGTTCACAATGATAGCAAATAATAAAGACATGAATACAAGAAAATTATTTTAAATTTGTGCATTTGGAGATTGGGAATTAATGTAAGTAATTAAGAACAAGGCAGTTGAGTCAGTGCTCAGATTGCAGGATATGTTCCAGCAGTATGTTCCAGCAGGAAATCAGAGCTTAGGAAATATATCAGGAAGACATTGGAGTAATAAGGTTTTGAAGTGGCATTGGCATGTATAAAAGCTTCAATGGAAAATAGCCTGAGATAGGAAGTGAAGGCAAAAATATCCTGTCTTTATGACGGAAGAGACATAAGATCAGAAGCTCGGTTTGGAGTTAATCAGAATGCAGAAACATAGTCTTAGGAGAACATACAAAACCAGTCTTTATGTTGAAATCTGACCATCCAAGTTGTTAAACAGAATCTTAGATACAGTTAAGATTGTTTTGATTGCTGATTTGTATACTTTGGATAACAGTGCATTCATGTGTTCAAAATAAGTGATTAAAATTAAAATCAAAAATAACATTCTATTTGATTGTGATCACTATAAATTTCCTTCCTTGTCCTTCTCAATTTATATTCGAAAAGTGTGGCACTGGAAAAGCACAGCAGGTCAGGCAGGATCTGAGGAGCAGGAGAGTCAATGTTTCGGGCATAAGCGCTTCATCAAGAATGTGGAGGGACAAGGAGGCTGAGAGATAAATAGTAGGGTGGGGTGGGGCTGGGGGAAGGTAGCTGGGAAGGCATAGGTGGATGCAGATGGGGGGGTAATAGTGATAGAACAGTGAGGAGAGTGGAGCGAATAGACGGGAAGGTCAAGAAGAAGGTCAAGAGGGCAGTGCTGAGTTAGATCTGGGATGAAGCGGGGGGAGGGGAGATTTAGAAACTGGTGAAGTCAATATTGATGCCGTGTGGTTGAAGGGTCCAAACGCGAAAGATGAGGCATTCTTGCTCCAATTGTCGGGTGGCTTGGATTTGGTGGTGAAGGAGGCTCAGGACTTGAATGTCCTTGGGGGAATGGGAAGGGGAGTTGATGTGGTCGGTCACAGGCCCTTGGGGTTGTTTGGTGTGTGTGTCCCAGAGATGTTCCCTGAAACGTTCTGTGAGTTGGTATCTTGTCTCCCCGATGTAGAGGAGACCACATAGATGTGAAAAAGATCCTTTGGGGCCTTGGATCGAGGTGAGGGGGAAGTGTGGGTGCAGGTTCTACACCTCCTGCAGCGACAAGGGAAGGTGGCAGGTGTGAAGGGTGGATTGGTGGGGGGGCATGAACCTAACAAGGGAGTCACGGAGGGAATAGTCTCTGCAGAACACAGAAAAGGGGTGGGGAAGGAAATATATCTTTGGTGCTGTGGTCTGATTGTCGGTGGCAGAAATGTGTTGGTGTAAACTCAATGGGTCAAATGGCCTCTTTCCGCACTGTTGGCTTCTATAATAGTGTCAACATGTACAGAATGTTTCCATTAATGACGATGAGTCAAACAAGAAATTATCAATATAACATTATCACTAATAAAAATCAAAGCCAAAAGTCAGAAGAATTTTGTTTACTTAGAGAATGTGGAACTCATGAACAGTGGGATTGGTTGAACCAAGCAGAAGAGAGGCATCTAAGGACAGGCTAAATAAGAATATGAAGGAGAAGAGAATAGAGTGAAATGCTGATAGAGTTGGATAAGAAAAGTCAGATAGGAACTCAGGTGGAGCCGGAAATGAACTGCTTAGCTGCAAGGCCCATTTCTGTGCTTTATACTTAAGTAATCCCTAACAAACCTGAATGTGAAGATCTAGCAATATATTTGTTGCATAATGGGAATCAATATGATCGCGATGATGATATCATTTTCATATCAAGAGTCATATATTATGAAGATTCCAAGCAGAGGAGACTGGAAGAACTGTCATGTCTCACTAGCTTGATTGAGTTTTTTGAAGAAGGAATCAATAAGATTGATGAGGGCAGAACAGTAGACGTGATCTAGATGGACTTCAGTAAGGCAGTCGACAAAGTTTCTCATGGTAGACTGGTTAGCAAGGTATATTGACAAGAGAAAATTAACAGCCTTGGTGGGTCTCTTTCCTTTCAAACATTTTTAAAATTATGAAAGATTTTGATAGGTAGGTGGATTAGGTGGCTTGGCTATGTTAAATTATCCTGTACTGTCCAGGGATGTGCAGATTAGATGGATTAGTCATGGTAAATGTGGTATTCACATGGAATATAGGAAGAATTAGCCATTTGGATACAGAACTGGCTGAAAGATAAAAGACAATGGTAGAGGGTTGCTTTTTAGACTGGAGGCCTGTAACCAGTGGTGTGCCACAAGGGTCGGTGCTGAATCCACTGCTTTTCGTCATTTATATAAATGATTTGGATTGAGCATAGAAGATATAGTTAGTAAGTTTGCAGATGACACCAAAATTGGCAGTGCAGTGGACAGCAAAGAAGATTACCTCAGAGTACAACAGGATCTTGATCAGATGGGCCATTGGGCCGAGGAGTGGCAGGTGGAGTTTAATTTAGGTAATTATGAGGTGCTGCATTTTGGCAAGGCAAATCAGAGGAGGACTTATACACTTAATGGCAAGGTCCTGGGGAATGTTGCTGAAAAAAGAGACCTTGGAGTGCAGGTTTATAGTTCCTTGAATGTGGAGTAGATAAGATAGCGAAGAAGGAATTTTGTATGCTTTCTTTATTGGTCAGTGCATTGAGTATAGGAGTTGGAAGGTCATGTTGTAGCTGTACAAGACATTAGTTAGAGCATTTTTGGAATATTTTATACAAATCCGGTCTCCCTCCTATAAGAAGGATGTTGTGAAACTTGAAAGAGTTCAAAAAAGATTTACAAGGATGTTGCCGGGATTTGAGCTATAGGGAGAAACTGAATAAGCTGGGGCAGTTTTCCCATGTGCATTGGAGGCTAAGGGGTGACCTTATAGATGTTTATAAAATTATGAGGGGCATGGATAGGATAAAATAATAAGGTCTTTTCCCTGGGTTGGGGGAGTCACAAACTGGAGGACATAGGTTTAGGACAAAAGGGGAAAGATTTCAAAGGGACCTAAAGGCAACATTTTCATTGAAAAGGTGGTGTGTGTATGGAATGAGCTGCCAGAGGAAGTGATGCAGGCTGATACAATTACAACATTTAAACAGCACCTGGATGGGTATATGAATAGGAAGGGTTAAGAGGAATATGGGCCAAGTGCTGGCAAATGGGACGAGATTAGGTTAGGATATCTGATCGGCATGGACGAGTTGAACCAAAGGGTTTGTTCCCATGCTGTACGTCTCTATGACTCTATAACTGGACAAGATGTTGTATGATGAATCCTCATCTCTGTTAGTCATGTTGTATGAACTGGCTGGACTCATGTTTATGATAAGGTGCTGCTACTACCTTCCTTTTAGGTTAACATCTACAGGGCCTGCTTTGTCTAGTTCTGCAGAGGAAAGCCAGAAAGTAGTCTTAATTGGAAGGAGCCTTTTCCTGAAATAAGATGTAAGTTATTGTATGAAAGTAATCAGGTAAACAGTACTTTGGTATGACAGATGTTGTTAGAAAGATTAGGAATAAACCCAAAGGGTAGATCTATTAGCTGAACATCGAGAACTGTTCTCCCAATCCAGGTTCTTATGATGTCACTATGTTGGGTAGAGTTTAAAGCATTCCTCATTATTAACCTTTCAGAATCAAATACCTAATACAGCAGTGGAGAGCTTTAATCAGTGTTTTAGATATTAGAATGTAAACAAAATATTTACAGTACTTAGAGTCATAGAGATGTACAGCATGGAAACAGATCCTTCGGTCCAACCCATCCATGCCAACCAGATATCCCAACCCAATCTAGTCCCACCTGCCAGCACCCGGCCCATATCCCTCCAAACCCTTCCTATTCATATACCCATCCAAATGCCTTTTAAATGTTGCAATTGTACTAGTCTCCACCACATCCTCTGGCAGCTCATTCCATACACGTACCACCCTCTGCGTGAAAAAGTTGCCCCTTAGGTCTCTTTTATATCTTTCCCCTCTCACCCTAAACCTATGCCCTCTAGTTCTGGACTCCCCTACCCCAGGGAAAAGACTTTATCTATTTATCCTATCTATGCCCCTCATAATTTTGTAAACCTCTATAAGGTCACCCCTCAGCTTCCGACGCTCCAGGGAAAACAGCCCTAGCCTGTTCAGCCTCTCCCTGTAGCTCAAATCCTCTAACCCTGGCAACATCCTTGTAAATCTTTTCTGAACCCTTTCAAGTTTCACAACATCTTTCCGATAGGAAGGAGATCAGAATTGCACGCAATATTCCAACAGTGGCCTAACCAATGTCCTGTACAGCCGCAACATGACCTCCCAACTGCTGTACTCAATACTCTGACCAATAAAGGAAAGCATACCAAACGCCTTCTTCACTATCCTATCTACCTGCAACTCCACTTTCAAGGAGCTATGAACCTGCACTCCAAGGTCTCTTTGTTCAGCAACACTCCCTAGGACCTTACCTTTAAGTGTATAAATCCTGCTAAGATTTGCTTTCCCAAAATGCAGCACCTTGCATTTATCTGAATTAAACGCCATCTGCCACTTCTCAGCCCATTAGCCCATCTGGTCCAGATCCTGTTGTAATCTGAGGTAACCCTCTTCGCTGTCCACTACACCTCCAATTTTGGTGTCATCTGCAAACTTACTAACTGTACCTCTTATGCTCGCATCCAAATCATTTATGTAAATGACAAAAAGTAGAGGACCCAGCACCGATCCTTGTGGCACTCCACTGGTCACAGGCCTCCAGTCTGAAAAACAACCCTCCACCACCACCCTCTGTCTTCTACCTTTGAACCAGTTCTGTATCCAAATGGCTAGTTCTCCCTATATTCCACGAGATCTAACCTTGCTAATCAGTCTCCCATGGGGAAACCTTGTCAAACGCCTTACTGAAGTCCATATAGATCACATCTACTGCTCTGCCCTCCTCAATCTTCTTTGTTACTTCTTCAAAAAACTCAATCAAGTTTGTGAGACATGATTTCCCACGCACAAAGCCATGTTGACTATCCTGAATCAGTCCTTGCCTTTCCAAATACATGTATATCCTGTCCCTCAGGATTCTCTCTAACAACTTGCCCACCACCGAGGTCAGGCTCACCGGTCTGTAGTTCCCTGGCTTGTTACTGAGACTCGGATAGTAGTTATTCCTAGATAAGGTAAGGATGTAGGTGCAGTAGACTCAAAATAGGAACAGTCTGAGTAAATACAGCAGTCTCCAGTGCATTACAGATACCAATATCCAAGTCTAATGGTAGGCAGAGACCATAAAGGTATTGTAATGCAGACATGAGAACACAGAAGTAGCACAGTCCATGCTGATAGTTCCGTTAGTCAAAATTAATATTTACCGTATACAGAGCAGTAAGGGAAGATAGAACACATCCCATATGATATCCTGTACAAGTTATCATATATAAAGGATAGTTATTAGTTAGGCACCACACTATCTATCTGTAGACTGTATAAAGATTTCAGATGTTTCCAATTCCTTTCAGTTTCAAAGAAGGGTCATAATGGACTCAAAATGTTAATTCTGTTTCACTCTCCATAGATCCTGGCAGACTTGCTGGGTTTCTCCAGCACTTAGTCTTCTTATTTTAGATTGCCAGTATCTACAATATTTTGCTCTTACTGCAGATTTAACTTCCTGTGTGACAGATGTGCAAGTAGAAGTAGTCTTTTTGCTGTAAATTTAAGTAAATAACTTAATAAAGAGTTAATCATATTAATCGCAATGCCATCAAATGCAACTAACGTGTTTAAATTATAGGTGTGTCATTTTACGTTTCTAACAACTTGCCTGAAAAGCTGTAGTTTTTGCAATCTATTCTTGAAATTCAAGGAAAGGTACAGAATTATCTAAATTGTTATCTTTGTTGAGGTGTGGGAGGTTTTCCTCATATTATATCCAACTGCAATTTCCTATTTTTGGACAAGTTTTGCCCTTTGTATAACACTTGAAATATGATTTAAAGAGATAAATATTGGATTGGTGAGCAATTTAACATTGTACATGAATTATATGGTTTGAGGCAAGTACAGAAGAAAAAGGAAATCAAACTTAGAAGTTGCTAATAGGTAACCATGTCTTCTTGTTTCAACAAAGCAGAAAGAAAAATGTATTCTCAGAGTACACTATTAGATAGTGACACAGAAACTGAGGCAACAGCAGCAGCGGTCAAGCTGAAACTTCTGCATCAATTACGTAATCTGGAAGGTGATCAGAGGGCTTACCATGAAGAATCTGAACGTACCATCATGCGTCAACTGTAAGTTAGTCTATAAGATCATAAGATGTAGGAACAAAAGTAGATCATCCAGCCCATCAAGTCTGCTCTGCCATTGAATGAGATCATGGCTGATCTGATAACCTTCAACATCACTTTCCTGCCTTTTCCTCATAGTCCTTGGTTCCCTCACTAATTAAAAAGCTGACTATCTCAGACCCTCAGGAAGACATGCTGACTCTGCTTGATCATATTATGTATTCTATTATATTCTTCTATTACATTTTTTATAAAAGATACCAACATTTTCCTAATAACTGATATTAAACTAACTGGTCTAGAGTTACCTGTTTCTTTTTGTCTCCTTCTGTTTTTAAATAAAGGTGTTACATTGGCCATTTCCCATTCCACTGAGACTATTCCATAATCCAAGGATTCTTAGAAGATTACTACTAGCATATCTCCTATCCATGCAGCTACTTTAATATCTTAGGATGAATCCCATCAGATTCAGGGTACTTATCAGCTCCAGAAATTTCTCTAGCATTTTTTTTCTCTTTTGATAGTTATTGTATTTATTTGCTCTCCTTTTTTAGTAATTATTTAGTAATTTAAGAATGCTTTTGGTGATGTCTACTGTGAAGTAAGTGATAAGTATTCGTTCAACTACTCAGCCATTTCCTTGATCCCCATTATTATTGGATTAGAAACAAAAATCTGCAGATGCTGGAATCCAAAATAGACAAGCAAGAGGCTGGAAGAACACAGCAAGCCAGGCAGCATCAGGAGGTGGAGAGGTCAATGTTTTGGATGTAATCCTCTTCAGTGCTGGGGGGTGGGTGTAAGGGGAGCTGCAGATAAAAGAGGTGGCAGGGGCAGGGTGGTGAAGACAGGTAGAGGGTACGATCTGTTTGGTCAATGGGAGGAATGAATCCGGTAGGTGACTGGGAGGAGTGGAAGGTAGGGGGAGGGGCTGCGAAGGAAGTTGGGGGAACGGGAAGGAAGGTTATTTGAAATTGGAGAACTCAGTGTTGAGTCCTCTGATCTATAGGCTGCCCAGGCAGAAGATGAGGTATTGTTCCTCCAATTTGTGGTTTGTTTCATTATGGCAAAGGAGGAGGCCAAGGATGGTCATGTTGGAAAGGGATTCGGAAGGGGAATTAAAATGGACGGTGACTGGGAGTTCCAGTTGGGCCCTGTGGTTCCAGCCGAGGCTCAGCGAATTGTTCCTTTCTGTGCTGTACTGTTCTATGTTCTATGTTCCCTAAGTTTATGTTTAGTCTCCCCAATGTAGAGAAGACCACACTGGGAGCACTTGATGCAGTAAACTTGGTTGGAAGAATGGCAGGTGACCTCTGCCTCACCTAGAAGGACTGTTTGGGGCCCTTCTCACTCCCTTTCTAACATGATTCCCATTCCCACTCCCTATACATGGCACCCCCCCCCCCCCCCCCCCCACTCCCTTTCTAACATGATTCCCATTCCCACTCCCTATACATGGCACCCCCCCCCCCCCCCCCCCCCCCCCCCCCATCCTCCCCAACCCTCACCTCCATCCAGGGCCCCAAACAGTCCTTCCGGGTGAGACAGAGGTCCACGTGCCTCTCTTCCAACCTAGTTTACTGCATCAGGTGCTCTCAACGTGGTCTTATCTCCATTGGGGAGACCAAACATAAACTTAGGGAACGGTTCAGCGAACATCTCAGCTGGGCCCACTGCAGTCAACCAGACCTCCCAGTCATCATCCATTTTAATTCCCCTTCCCACTCCCTTTCCAACATGACCATTCTTAGCTTCGCCCATTGCCACGATGAAACAAATGGCAAATTGGAGGAACAACACCTCATCTTCCGCCCAGGCAGCCTACAGCTTGGAGGAGTCAATATTGATTTCTCCAATTTCAAATAACCTCCCTTCCCATCCTGACTCCCTTCCCAGCCCCTCTCCCTCCCTTCCACTCATCCCACTCACCTATCCAATTCATTCCTCCCATTGACCAACTAGGTCGTACCCTCTACTTGTCTTCATCTATCCCCACTTCACTACCCTCCCTTTATCTGCAGCTCCCCTTACACCCAACCCCAGTCCTGAAGAAGGGTTACACCTGAAGCAACTTTTCCACTTCTGCTTGCTGTGCTCTTCCAGCCTCCTGCTTAGCTCCCTTGGATTCCAGCATCTGCAGTTTTTTTTGTCTCTAACCAAATAATAATCGGGATCAAGGAAACGGGTGAGTAGTTGAACGAATACTTATCATTTATTTCATAGGATGACACCCGGCCTCATTCTCTCAGGAGCTGATGTTCACTTTGACTTTTCTATTTCTTTTGATATATTTAAAGAAGTTCTTGCTTTTATTTGCCCGTTTACCTTCATATTTTATCTTCAGCCTCTTCATTTTTTTTTGGCACCTTTTGTTGGTTTTAAAACTTCCTCAATCCACTGGCTTACTTCTAATTTTTATCGAGTTGTGTGTTTTTCTTTCAATTTGATGCTATCCTTATCTTCCCTGATTAGCCATGATTGGCTGAGACATTTTTGCTGCTAAACCCCTTTTCTTATCTTCTTCAGCCAATGCTGCACTCTTTGTCTTTTTAATTGCCCTTATTTAAGTTTAACATAATTGTTTCTGACCCAAATTCCTCCCTCTCAAATTGAAAGCTAAATTGTACTGTGTTATGGTAACTGTTACTCTGACATCATTTATTAAACTGATCTTTTACTCTGACATCATTTATTAAACCTGCCTCATTGTATTATAATCAATCCAAAATATCCCCGATTCCTGGTTGGATCACAACAAATTGTTCTAGGAAACTGTCCTGAATACACTCTCTAAATTATTCCTCGTGGCCTTTCTGCCGGTGTGACTATCTCAATCTAGATGAAGACTAATGTCATTCCTAACTAACTGACTGCCTTTGTTACATGTCCTCATTATCTCCTGATTTATTCTCTGTCTCGTATATCTACCATTAGGAGATCTATAGACTACTCCTACTAGTGACTTCTTCCCCTTTTTATTTCTTACCTCCACCTATAGACAATAGGTGCAGGAGTAGGCCATTCTGCCCTTCGAGCCTGCACCACCATTCATTATGATCATGGCTGATCATCCTCAATCAGTATCCTGTTCCTGCCTTATCTCCATAACCCTTGATTCCACTATCCTTGAGAGCTCTATCCAACTCTTTCTTAAATGAATCCAGAGACTGGACCTCCACTGCCTTCTGGGGCAGAGCATTCCACACACTGTCTACTCTGTGGGTGAAGAAGCTTCTCCTCATCTCTGTCCTAAATGGCCTACCCCGTATTTTTAAGCTGTGTCCTCTGGTTCGGGACTCATCCATCAGCGGAAACATGTTTCCTGCCTCCAGAGTGTCCAATCCTTTAATAATCTTATACATCGTATAAGATTATTATCAATCAGATCCCCTCTCAGTCTTCTAAACTCAAGGGTATACAAGCCCAGTGGTTCCAATCTTTCAACGTAAGATAGTCCCGCCATTCCAGGAATTGACCTCGTGAACCTATGCTGCACTCCCTCAATAGCCAGAATGTCTTTCCTCAAATTTGGAGACCAGAACTGCACACAATATTCCAGGTGCGGTCTCACCAGGGCCCTGTACAGTTGCAGAAGAACCTCTTTGCTTCTATACTCAATCCCTCTTGTTATGAAGGCCAGCATGCTATTAGCTTTCTTCACTACCTGCTGTACCTGCATGCTTGCCTTCATTGACTGGTGTACAAGAACACCCAGATCTCTTTGTACTGCCCCTTTACCTAACTTGACTCCATTTAGGTAGGAATCTGCCTTCCTGTTCTTGCCACCAAAGTGGATAACCATACATTTATCCACATTAAACTGCATCTGCCATGTATCTGTCCACTCACCTAACCTGCCCAGGTCACCCTGTAATCTCGTAACATCCTCCTCACATTTCACCCTGCCACCCAGCTTTGTATCATCAGCAAATTTGCTAATGTTACTATTAATACCATCTTCTATATCATTAATATATATTATAAAAAGCTGCGGTCCCAGCACTGATCCCTGCGGTACCCCACTGGTCACCGCCTGCCATTCCGAAAGGGAGCCGTTTATCACAACTCCTTGTTTCCTGTCAGCCAACCAGTTTTCAATCCAAGTCAGTACTTTGCCCCCAATACCATGCACCCTACTTTTGCTCACTAACCTCCTATGTGGGACTTTATCAAAGGCTTTCTGAAAGTCCAGCAACACTACATCCACTGGATCTTCCTTGTCCATCTTCAGAGTTACATCCTCAAAAAATCCAGGAGATTAGTCAAGCATGATTTCCCTTTCATAAATCCATGCTGACTCTGACCTATCCTGTTACTGCTATCCAGATGTGTCGTAATTTCATCCTTTATAATTGAAGGAAGGTTCTACATAGAGTCATAGAGTCGTACTGCACAGAAACAGACCCTTCGGTCCAACCAGTCTATGCTGAACATAATCCAAAACAAAATTAGTCCTATCTGCCTACTTCTGGCCTACATTCCTCCAAACCTTTCCTGTTCATGTACTTATTCAAATGTCCTTAAACATTGTAATTATCCCCACAACCACCACTTCCTCAGGAAGTTCATTCCACATATGAACCATCCTCTGTGTAAAGAATTTGCCCCTCATATCTTTTTTAAATCTCTCTCCTCTCACCTTAAAAACATACCCCCTTGTCTTGAAATCCCCCATCCTTCCTTCATCTGTAGATTCATACTAGAGGATTGCCAAGATGGTGAAAATGAGAAAGCCAGCATTTAGAGTTGTCATTGGTAAAATGTTAGTATATAAATATGATGTCACCAGATTTGTTTTTTTTACACACAATGACAATGGTGTTCTTACAGCCTGATAACACAACGGCTTCCACAATGCTGTGCTAACAGGTTTACAAGACAAATGTGAACAGCTGACCACTTTGATTTTAAATTTTTATCAGTGTACATCTGGGAAACATGACCACACTTCGGAGTGTAATGTCAGAAAAATTTAAAAGTTAAAGTACTGGTGTCTAAGCTTCCAGTATACCATCACAATCAAACAGTAATACCTCTTATAGTATTAGTCACCATAATTCCAGAGGATCACAGGCATGCTCTCTCATTAGAGAGAGAGAGATGACTGGTGGTAAACTTAACCTGAGGTCACCACTCTTCAGCTGAGGGGTGAGGTCAAGAAGGTCAGATCGTCATGGTAACCTCAGCCAATATGGGGATTGAACTTGTATTATTGGCATTATTCTGCAATGCAAACTAGCTGTTCAGTTAACTGACTTTACCTTATTCTTCCAACATTGTGCAAATCTACTGCAGTTTTATGACACCATGTGATGTGAAGAGATTTCACCCCAAATTATTTTCCTATCCCATTTAGGAAGATGACAAGTAGAGAGTGAACAGAAGAGAAAGAAAATTTACTCATAGAGTTATATGTATTCTTCAATCCAGAGCAGAGCCCACGGATTGCATTTTCTACTTTCTCCCTGGAGGAATGACACTTGACATGACAAAAATAATGTCTCTACTATTGGTTTTGTTGCGGTTCTCATAACTCAGTTACCATATATAAAAAGTAGACTAAAAGTTGCATAGGAATCATAACCCTCATCTAATTAGAGATATTGTTGCAAGAACTATCAGTTGATCTTGGTTTGGTCCTGATCAGATAGCCAGCCATACACTTCAAGCACCAAATATTGTGCCAATTGTTCAATTCTGTGCATGAATTTAGAGCGCAGTTGACAGTTATTTGAAACTATGAAGCCCCAACGATTGCAATTATTTAAATAGATTGACCTGTTAATTTTTCAGTAACCCTGGAGCTATGTAGAGATCAAATCAGACCATTACATTTGCATGGTTGTTTAAAATATAAAAAGTAACAAATAACTATGTATGCAAAGCATAATTTTAAAGCATTCAACTTGCATGTTAAATAAATTTATGTGGCAGTTAAGGCCTGCAACAAGTGGTGTTGAATTTGGATTGATAGCATGTTTGGGTGTTATGGGTGGTGCTTGAGGACTAAAATGGTATGCAGTGCATGCAGGCACTTTTGGGGCACCATGAAAATGTCAGTGCCACAGTGAAAGCTGCTGGAAGTAGGCAGAGCAGGAAGAATAAATCAGTCAGCATACAAAGTTCATTTGACATCAGTTCAATGCTTCAGCAAACACCCCTGCTGAACCTTGCACATCTGAACACACATTAAGCAGAAGGAAGGACTCATACAAGCATTTTTAAAATTAATTGTCTCCTCCTGGAAGGTTGCTTGCTGATTGATTTCTTATGGCTGTTACTTCAATTCTGCACATGTTTGATGCTCTCTAAAGTTGGAAAGTTTACAAGAAGTGGTATGGCAGATGCTGAAGGAAGTTTTGTTACCTTCAAGACTTCTGTACTAGATAATTATTTCCAGATATGGGTACACTAGTAGCCATTCCCTGTGGAATACAGCATGACTTGGAGAAGAAATAAAGTTTACACTGCAAGCTGCTAGAAAATGGGGAAAAAGAGAAAAGGGTTCGCAACTGGAGGTCATATCAACCCTGAATTGTCAAGCAACGATTTTCATACATAAATTTAGCAAAGAATCTGAACTTCTATAAGGGTCTTCTAATTGTAATCTCCCTCTGCTACATTCACATCATCAATCTCGGATTGTTGTCTCCTGTTGCTTAAGAATGGTGACTAAGGCTCCCTATAACTATCTTTTGTTATCATCCGGTGGCAACTGGCAGGGATGCCTAATGGTCCAAATAGAACTAAGGAACTGGTAATGGTTATGTGTTAATTAAGAGATAATTGTATGAGGACTGACTGCATATGTGTGGGGTACAAGTAATCAGTTACATTAGAGTTTGAGCTGAGTCAGCTAGAAAGAAAATTCTGACTAGAAAAGAAAATGACTGGACTGTACCTAACAGCATCTGGTATTTAATATCTCCAGCTGGAGAGCAGAAGGAGCAATGATATGCAATTTTGTTGGCATTGCAGGGTTTTCCATGGTTTGGATGCCACTCGCTACATGCACATTGCTTTGCAGGTGCTGCATGTCAACTCCTGTTTATACTGGAATTTAAAGAGCTTCCATGCCACATTGGCCAGGTTGTGTGTGACCATAGGACAAGAGTCACACAGGTCACTGCTCAGTACCTGACAGTAGTCTGCTGTACCAATTTCACTTGAATCACTATGGTACATCCAGGCCCTATGCTCTGGTGGTGGGGTGGTAAGAGTACATTGGGACTATAGCTACCTGTGAGGAAGTGAAGCCAAGTTGGAAGTGAGCTTTGAATAGGTGAGAGTGGCACTGTGTGACCTTTTGTTTTTCTTTCCAGTTTAATTTTAAGGTAGCAAGGCACCATTATTGCAAATAGTCTTCATGAAATTATAGTCTATAAAAAGGGTACATATAAGAGGTAGTGGTGAATCAAGTTAAACCTCCAGACTTGGAGACATTCATTCATGGAATGGAAAGAAAGCTTGAAAAGCTGGTGGGGGTGAGAAACACACAATGTAGTTTTTCACAGGTGAGAGGACCTGCACAGTGTGATTTGCCCGGGGCTCCACAAACCCCTGGAGATGATCTTGGCATGTCAAAGGGCAACTACTAGGCTCTCCACTGACTTGACTGATGAGCCTGGTACACACTCAATCACATGAGTGTAGCATGTATACAAATCCATGCCGTCGCATAAAATGTGATAGAGCAGAACACTGGAATACCAGAATAGTTTCCATTGTGTACAGAGCTCTAGGGGGTCCTACATTACTTGGCAGAGTGGGTGTCAAAGTAATTGTGCTCTTCTGCATGCTGGACATCCTTGCAGTCATGAAGGGATAGCACTTCCTACAGTCAAGTTGCAAACAGCAGAGGAGCAGGAACATGATGATGATTAGGGTGATGATAAGGAGGAGGAAGAGAAGAAGAAAACTAGGTTTCCCCTTTGCTGGCCAGGCTGTCTATCAAGATCTCCGCTCGAGTGTTGTGCCTGTAACCACAATCCAAATCCTCCATTCATCAACAGTCCCAAGCCTAACCTTGCATCTGTCAATGACCATCAAAGTGTCCCTTATTTTCAATGCACAAAATTAAAGACAATATATAATAATTATTCCAAAAGAAGTTTATAAATTAAATCATTCAATATGATTTGTGAATCACCTTTGTGAATTTCCTTAATATCTGACTCTCATGCGTCCCTGCCTGTCCTAACATCTTATGCAGAATAGCTGGTGGAATGCTGCTGACTTTCAGTGGAGGAGACTGCAGATGATCTTTGAGGACGCCTAGATGTGACTGCAACATTTTGATCAGGTAGCAGCTGACTTGTTGAAAGGCAACTCCAAGGCAAAGGTAAACTAGTAGGGTTGCAAGGACAAATGCTATCTTCCTGAGAGAGAACAAGCAGGTTTGTGCTCCATTACAGTATATCAGCAATCCTAGTAAATCTGTTAGAGGGAGATAGCAGAAATGCTGAGACACCCCGCAAACATATCACAGTCATGATGATAAATGTCTGAATTTGCTTGACTTGGCTAAATTGCACACCATGGATATCTGAAGGGAAAAAGTTACAAGGCTAAGATTGTGGTGTGAGGCAGGTGGGAAAATGTTGCGTTAGGCAGTCCGTATTTTTGTTAACAATGAGGTAGTCTCGCTGCAACCATCCTCTTTTAGGATAGGGTTGTTCATGGTCACTTGGTCTGGTCTGGTACAGGAAAAGCGTTTGCTGGTCTAACGAGAAACAGCACTTGACTTAAACAAGATGTAGATTATTGCATGCTAGCAACTAGTGACAGATTACATTGATATGATAGACATTGTTACAGAGATTTTGAAGAGGATTTGGATGGTTACTCTTACTCATAGAGTCATAGAGATGTACAGCATGGAAACAGACCCTTTGGTCCAACCCATCCATGTCGACTAGATATCCCAACCCAATCTAGTCCCACCTGTCAGCACCCGGCCCATATCCCTCCAAACCCTTTCTATTCATATACCCATCCAGATGCCCCTTAAATGTTGCAATTGTACCAGCCTCCACCACATCCTCTGGCAGCTCATTCCATACATGTACCACCCTCTGTGTGAAAAGGTTGCCCCTTATATATCTTTTACATCTTTCATCTTTTACCCTAAACCTACGCCCTCTAGTTCTGGACTCCCCAACCCGAGCAAAAAGACTTTGTCTATTTACCCTATCCATGCCCCTCATAATTTTGTAAACCTCTATAAGGTCACTCCTCAGCCTCCGATGCTCCAGGGAAAACAGCCCCAGCCTGCTCAGCCTCTCCCTGGTAACATTCTTGTAAATCTTTTCTGAACCCTTTCAAGTTTCACAACATCTTTCCGATAGGAAGGAGACCAGAATTGCACGCAATATTCCAACAGTGGCTTAACCAATGTCTTGTACAGCCGCAACATGACCTCGCAACTCCTGTACTCGATAGTCTGACCAATAAAGGAAAGCATACCAAACGCCTTCTTCATTATCCTATCTACCTGTGACCCCACTTTCAAGGAGCTATGAACTTGCATTTCAAAGTCTCTTTGTTCAACAACACTCCCTAGGACCTTACCATTAAGTGTATAAGTCCTGCTAAGATTTGCTTTCCCAAAATGCAGCACCTCGCATTTATCTGAATTAAACGCCATCTGCCACTTCTCAGCCCATTAGCCCATCTGGTCAAGATTCTGTTGTAATCTGAGGTAACCCTCTTCGCTGTTCACTACACCTCCAATTTTGGTGTCATCTGCAAACTTACTAACTGTACCTCTTATGCTCACATCCAAATCATTTATATAAATGACAAAAAGTAAAGGATCCAGCACCGATCCTTGTGGCACTCCACTGGTCACAGGCCTCCAGTCTGAAAAGCAATCGTCCACCATCACTCTCTGTCTTAACTTTGAGCCAGTTCTGTATCCAAATGGCTAGGTTTCCCTGTATTCTGTGAGATCTAACCTTGCTAACCAGCCTCCCATGGGGAATCTTGTTGAATGCCTTACTGAAGTCCATATAGATCACATCTACCGCTCTGCCCTCATCAATCCTCTTTGTTACTTCTTCAAAAAACTCAATTAAGTTTGTGAGACATGATTTCCCACTCACAAACTATCCCTAGTCAGTTCTTGCCTTTCCAAATACATGTACATCCTGTCCCTCAGGATTTCCTCCAACAACTTGCCCACCATTGACGTCAGGCTCGCTGGTCTATACCAGGGCTTGTCCTTACCACTCTTCACATTAGCCAACCTCCACTCTTCCAGCACCTAACCCGTGACTATCGATGATACAAATATTTCAGCACGAGACCCAGCAATCACTTCTCTAGCTTCCCACAGAGTTCTAGGGTACACCTGATCAGGTCCTGGGGATTTATCCATTTTTATGTATTTCAAGACATTCAGCATCTCCTCCTCTGTAATATGGACATTTTACAAGGTGTCACCATCTATTTCCCTACAGTCTATATCTTCCATATCCTTTTTCACAGTAAAGTATTTCCCCCATTTTCTGCGGCTCCACACAAAGTCAGCCTTGCTGATCTTTGAGGGGCCCTATTCTCTCCCTAGTTACCCTTTTGTGCTTTATGTATTTGTAAAAACCCTTTGGATTCTCCTTAATTTTATTTACCAAAGCTATCTCATGTCTCCTTTTGCCCTCCTGATTTCCCTCTTAAGTATACGCCTACTGCCTTTAAAGTCTTCTAAGGATTTGCTCGATCTATCCTGTCTATATCTTACATATGCTTCCTTCTTTTTCTTAACCAAACCCTCAATTTCTTTAGTCATCCCTATACCTACCAGCCTTTCCTTTCACCCTAAGAGGAATATACTGTCTCAGGACTCTCGTTATCTCATTTCTGAAGGCTTCCATTTTCCAGCCATTTTTCAGCGAACATCTGCCTCCAATCAGCTTTCGAAAGTTCTTGCCTAATACCATCAAAATTGGCTTTTCTCCAATTTAGAACTTCCAACTTTTAGATCTGGTCTATCCTTTTCCATCACTATTTTTTATCTAATGGAATTATGGTCGCTGGCCCCAAAGTGCTCCCCCACTGACACCTCAGTCATCTGCCCTGCCTTATATTCCAAAAATAGGTCAGGTTTTGCACCTTCTCTAGTAGGTACATTCACATACTGAGTCAGAAAATTTTCTTGTACCCACTTTACAAATTCCTCTCCATCTAAATCCTTAACACTATGGCAGTCCCAGTCTATGTTTGGAAAGTTAAAATCCCCTACAATAACTACCCTATTATTGATTTGGAGATGCCAGTGTTGGACTGGGGTGTACAAAGTTAAAAATCACACAACACCAGCTTATAGTCCAACAGGTTTAATTGGAAGCACACTAGCTTTCGGAGCGACGCTCCTTCATCAGGTGATTGTGACAATCACCTGATGAAGGAGCGTCGCTCCGAAAGCTAGTGTGCTTCCAATTAAACCTGTTGGACTATAACCTGGTGTTGTGTGATTTTTAACTTTGTATACCCTATTATTCTTACAGTTAGCTGACATCTCCTTACAAGTTTGTTTCTCAATTTCCCTCTGACGATTAGGAGGTCTGAGGTCTATACTTGTCTCCCACCATGTCAACATGGCATTATCATGATGGTGCTTAACACACTCCTCTCTTTAAATCCTTCTGAACACTTACACCCTTATTTCATAACTCACTGCAAACCTTACCCCTAATATTTTTTGTGTATATAATTAAATTTACCACTAAAATTTACCACTAAGTTTGCAAATTCAATATTCACCAGAATGCATTCTCTTTGACTTTGGAAGACTTGTTCTCTGGGATGGAGAAGAAAGTGAGGACAACGGATGCTGGAGATCAGAGCTGAAAATGTGTTGCTGGAAAAGCACAGCAGGTCAGGCAGCATCCAAGGAACAGGAGAATCGACGTTCTGGGCATGAGCCCTTCTTCAGGAATGAGGAAAGTGTGTCCAGCAGGCTAAGATAAAAGGTAAGGAGGAGGGACTTGGGGGAGGGGTGTTGGAAATGTGATAGGTGGAAGGAGGTCAAGGTGAGGGTGATAGGTCAGACCGGGGTGGGGGCGGAGAGGTCTGGAAGAATATTGCAGGTTAGGAAGGCGGTGCTGAGTTCGAGGGATTTGACTGAGACAAGGTGGGGAGACGGGAAATGAGGAAACTGGAGAAATCTGAGTTCATCCCTTGTGGTTGGAAGTTCCTAGGCGGAAGATGAGGCGCTCTTCCTCCAGCCATCGTGTTGCTATGGTCTGGCGATGGAGGAGTCCAAGGACCTGCATGTCCTTGGTGGAGTGGGAGGGGGAGTTGAAGTGTTGAGCCACGGGGTGGTTGAGTTGGTTGGTCCGGGTGTCCCAGAGGTGTTCTCTGAAACGTTCCACAAGTAGGCAGCCTTCCCTCCAAGGCCCCAAGGGATCCTTCCATATCCACCACAAATTCACCTGCACCTCCACACACATCATTTATTGCATCCGCTGCACCCGATGTGGCCTCCTCTATAGTGGGGAGACAGGCCGCCTACTTGCGGAATGTTTCAGAGAACACCTCTGGGACACCCGGACCAACCAATCCAACCACCCCGTGGCTCAACACTTCAACTCCCCCTCCCACTCCACAAAGGACATGCAGGTCCTTGGACTCCTCCATCGCCAGACCATAGCAACACGACAGCTGGAGGAAGAGCGCCTAATCTTCCGCCTAGGAACCCACCAACCACAAGGGATGAACTCAGATTTCTCCAGTTTCCTCATTTCCCTTCCCCCCACCTTATCTCAGTCAAATCTCTCGAACTCAGCACCGCCTTCCTAACCTGCAATCTTCTTCCGGACCTCTCCGCCCCCACCCCCACTCCGGCCTATCACCCTCACCTTGACCTCCTTCAACCTATCACATTTCCAACACCCCTCCCCCAAGTCCCTCTTCCCTACCTTTTATCTTAGCCTGCTGGACACACTTTCCTCATTCCTGAAGAAGGACTCATGCCCGAAACATCGATTCTCCTGTTCCTTGGATGCTGCCTGACCTGCTGTGCTTTTCCAGCAACACATTTTCAGCTTTGTTCTCTGGGATGAAAATTGCTCATTTTGTTCCTGTCAGTGTGAGGTCTAAAAATCTCTTTAAGGTGGAGAATCTTTCAATCTTTTGGATCTCCTTTTTCTGCTGAAATAGGCAATTTTTCCATTACAACATATGGAGGAACTCTAATCTCAGGTATCACTTTGTATCCCGAATCACTGATCCTAGGCAATTACTCTTTTATTGGATCACTGAACTATTTCTTCTTGACCATATCCTGGGTCTCTGGACATTGGTTGTCCCTTCAAGTAGAAGCTTCCATGGATAGGATATTTTGCCACACATCTTCAGTTAGATTTTTTTCTCAATCTGTATTGTGTAGAGACTCGCTAGTCAGAGGCACAGACAGACGTTTCTGTGGCCGACAGCGAGAAATCAGAATGGTGTCTTGCCTCCCTGGTGCCAGAATCAAGGAAATATCAGAGAGAGTACAGAATATAAATAAAGGGAAGTGGGACCAGCAGGAGGTCGTTGTACACATTGGAACTAATGACAGAGGAAGGAAAAAGGATGAGATCCTGAAGGGAGAATATAGGAAGTTAGGCAGCAATTTAAAAAGGAGGTCCTAGACGGTAGTAGTGTTTGGATTACTCCCGATGCTACGAGCTAGTGAGAGTAGGAATAGGAGGATACCCTGTAGATCATATGTGGTCTCTATGTTGTTGGCTATAGAGAGTGTATTTTCAAACACTATTGAATAATAAAGTGACACTTATCCCTGTATTCAGCTTAAAGTTAATGAGATGGTCATTGACATCCTCCTGCCAGAGGCTAGGTCTAGATTA
Organism: Chiloscyllium plagiosum; assembly: GCF_037043375.1. Classification (NCBI taxonomy): domain Eukaryota; kingdom Metazoa; phylum Chordata; class Chondrichthyes; order Orectolobiformes; family Hemiscylliidae; genus Chiloscyllium; species Chiloscyllium plagiosum. Next base: position 29,978,348 of record NW_028270162.1, on the reverse strand, counting down.
CTAATTTCTCCACGAAACACTTTAGGCTTTTGTTTTACTATAAACTGTTCTACCTATTTCAACATACACCTTTTTGTGGGTAGCTTTTTGATTTCTTACTCTTCTGTAACTGTGACCTACTTCAATATGTTTTCTAAATGTGACCTGTTTAGTGTCTGGGGTCTCTCCTACTTGCTGTACTAGTTTTTCATGTGTGTTCTTTTTTACCTTAATAAATGGACGGATTCTGCTGACCTTTTATCATAAAGTGATCTTGATTGATCTGCGCAGATTCTGAACATTGGCTTTATTCACCAAGCATAGTTCTTTCTTGTGTGTAAAATCTTCCTTTGACTGTAATCTATCTGACAAAGACTCATCAGCAACACCAACAACAATTCTGTCTCTTATGAACTTTGTCTTTAAATCACTGTATTCTGATCTGTAGAGATAATTAAATAGATGATCTGTGGACTCCATGGATGCTGAACACTTTAAATTTCAAGAATTTTATATATTTTGAGGTTAAAGTCAAAGGTTTTCAATACTGCTTCAACAATATATTTTGCTTCTTTATACCTTGTCAAGCTGTAAGATCATCAACTATACTCCCAATGCTATATAGATATGTATTAACTTGTAATTTTGTAACTAATTTGGAAGTCATTCTCATTTTAATAGTTGTGTTCTTTTTCCAAGAGGTCCAACTTTGAGTTATATTTGGTCAATCTATGAAATTAAATATCCTTGGCAATGTTATTTCTGATGCCATTTTTTTCCCCTTGTGATTATTTATTTTGCTGCTTAAAAGCCTATTATTTTTGCAGCAGCAGTACTACTGATTGTGTTGTATTTGGAGGGAGTTCCCATCTTTAATGGAGTCACAGTAGAGGATTCACAACTTCTGCATCTAAAATGGAAGAATCCTACCTTTTACAGGTAAAATGGAGGACTGCCATAGTGTTAAGGGTTGAGATGGAGAGGAATTTTGTTAAGTGTATACAAGACAATTTCCTGATTCAGTATTTGGGTGTACCTACCAGAGAAGGTGCAAAATTTGACCTACTCTTGGGAAATAAGGCAGGGCAAGTGACTGAGGTGTCAGTGGGGGAGCACTTTGGGGCCAGTGACCATAATTCTATTAGTTCTAAAATAGTGATAGTAAAAGATAGACAGGATCTAAAAGTTGAAGTTCTAATTTGAAGGAAGGCCAATTTTGACGGTATTAGGCAAGAACTTTCAAAAGTTGTTTGGCTGTGGATGTTCGCAGTAAAGGGATGGCTGGAAAATGGGAAGCCTTCAAAAATGAGATAACGAGAGTCCAGAGACAACATGTTTCTTTTATAGTGAAAGGCAAAGCTGATAGGTATAGGGAATGCTGGATGACAAGTGAAGTTGAGGTTTTGGTCAAGAAAATTAGGAAGCATATGTCAGGTATAGACAGCAGAGATCGAGTGAATCCTAAGAAGAATATTAAGGCAGTAGGAGTATACGTAAGTGGGAAATCAGGTGGGAAAAATGGGGACACAAGATAGTTTTGGCAAATAGGATTAAGGAAAATCCAAAGGAATTTTATAATTACATTAAGAACAACAGGGTGACTAGGCAGAGAGTAGGACCCCTCAAAGATTAGCAAGGCAGCCTATGTGTGAAACTGCAGGAGATGGGGGAGATACTAAACAAGTATTTTGCATGTGTTTACTGTGGAGAAGCACGTGGAAGATACAGGTTGTGGGGAAATAGATGGTGACATCTTGGAAAGTGTCCATATCACAGAGGAGGAGGTGCTGGATGACTTAAAACACATAAAGTTGGATAAATCCCCAGGGCCTGATGAGGTGTACCCTAGAACTCTGTGCGAAGATAGGAAAGTGATTGCTGGGCCTCTTACTGAGATATTTGTATCATCGATAGTCGCGGGTAAGGTGCCAGAAGACTGGAGATTGGCTAACGTGATGCCACTGTTTAAAAAAGGTGGTAAGGAAAAGCCAGGGAACTATAGAGCAGTGAGCCTGACATTGGTGGTAGGCAAGTTGTTGGAGGGAATCCTGAGGAACAGGACACATATATTTGGATAGGCAAGGACTGATTAGGGATAGTCATCATATCTTTGTGTATGGAAAATCATGTCTCACTAACTTGATTGAGTTTTTGAGGAAGTAACAAAGAGGATTGATGAGGGCAGAGTGGTGGACGTGATCTATATGGACTTCAGTAAGGCATTTAACAAGGTTTGAGGAGAAAGTGAGGACTGCAGATCAGAGCTGAAAAATGTGTTGCTGGAAAAGCGCAGCAGGTCAGGCAGCATCCAAGGAGCAGGAGAATTGACGTTTCGGGCATAAGCCCTTCTTCAAGAATGAGGAAGGTGTGCCAAGCAGGCTAAGATAAAAGGTAGGGAGGAGGGACTTGGGGGAGGGGCGTTGGGAATGCGATAGGTGGAAGGAGGTTAAGGTGAGGGTGATAGGCCAGAGAGGGGGTGGGGTCGGAGAGGTTGGGAAGAAGATTGCAGGTCAAGAAGGTGGTGCTCAGTCCGAGGGTTGGGACTGAGCTAAGGTGGGGGGAGGGGAAATGAGGAAGCTGGAGAAATCTGCATTCATCCCTTGTGGTTGGAGGGTTCCTAGGCGGAAGATTAGGCGCACTTCCTCCAGGCGTCATGTTGCTATGGTCTGGCGATGGAGGAGGCCAAGGACCTGCATGTCCTTGGCGGAGTGGGAGGGGGAGTTAAAGTGTTCAGCCATGGGGCGGTTGGGTTGGTTGGTGCGGATGTCCAGAGGTGTTCTCTGAAACGTTCCGCAAGTAGGCGGCCTGTCTCCCCAGTGTAGAGGAGGCCCCTTCGGGTGCAGCGGATGCAGTAAATGGTGTGTGTGGAGGTGCAGGTGAATTTGTGACGGATATGGAAGGATCCCTTGGGGCCTTGGAGGGAAGTGAGGGGGAGGTGTGGACCTGACGAGGGAGTCGCGGAGGGAGTGGTCTTTCTGGAACGCTGATAGGGGAGGGGAAGGAAATATATCCTTGGTGGTGGGGTCTATTTGGAGGTGACGGAAATGATGAAGGATGATACGATGTATCTGGAGGTTGGTGGGGTGGTAGGTGAGGACCAGTGGGGTTCTGTCCTGGTGGTGATTGAGGCTAGATCACATGGAAAATAGGGAGAACTAGCTACTTGGATACAGAACTGGCTTGTATGTAGAAGACAGAGAATGGTGGTGGCGGAGGGTTGCTTTTCAGACTGGAGGCCTGTGATCAGTGGTGTGCCACAAGGATCAGTGCTGGGTCCACTACTTTTCATCATTTATATAAATGATTTGGATGTGGACATAGGATGTATGTTTAGTAAGTTTGCAGATGACACCAAAATTGGAGGTGTAGTGGACAGCGAAGAAGGTAACCTCAGAGTAAACAGATCTTGATCAATGGGTCAATGGGCCAAGGTGTGGCAGATGGAGATTAATTTAGACAAATGTGAGCTGCTGCATTTTGGAAAGGCAAATGAGGGCAGGACTTACACACTTAATGTTAAGGTCCTGGGGAGTATTGCTGAACAAAGAGACCTTGGAGTTCAGGTTCATAGTTCCTTAAAAGTGGAGTCTCAGATAGATAGAATAGTGAAGAAGGCGTTTAGTATGATTTCCTTTATTGGTCAGAGCAATATTGGAGTTGGGAGGTCATGTTACAGCTCTATAGGACATTGGTTAGAATATTGTGTACAATTCTGGTCTCCCTCCTATAAGAAGGATGTTGTGAAACTTGAAACGGTTCAGAAAAGGTTTACAAGGATGTTGCCAGGGTTGGAGGGTTTGAGCTATAGGGAGACATTGAATAGGCTGTTGTCCCTGGAATGTCGGAGGCTGAGGGGGTCACCTTTTAGAAATTTGTAAAATCATGACAGGCATGGATCGGGTAAATGGACAAGGTCTTTTCCCTGGATTGGGGAAGTCCAGCACTAGAGGGCATAGATTTAGGCTGAGAGGGTAAAGATTTGAAAGGGACCTAAGGGGCAACGTTTTCACGCAGAGGGTGGTGCGTGTATGGAATGAGCTGCCAGAGGAAGTGGTGGAGGCTGGCACAATTACCACATTTAAAAGGCATCTAGATGGGTATATTAATAGAAAGGATTTAGAGGGTTATGGGCCAAATGCTGGTAAATGGGACTAGATTAATTTAGGATATCTGGTCAGCATGGACGAGTTGGACCAAAGAGTCTGTTTCCTAGTACATCTCTCTGACTCTATGATTGGTTTTCACTGTCTGACTCTATGATTGGTTTTCACTGTTTTCATCCGCTGCACCCGAAGTGGCTCCTCTACACTGGGGAGACAGGCCGCCTACTTGCAGTAATACCTCTTACTGTTGCCATGCCTTGTGGTGCCCATTCTATCAAGTACTTTTCTTCACTTCCAGCTTTCCCAGCCTGTAACTGTTAAACATTTTTAAACTTGTTCCTTACTCCATCTGGGATTTTAACTTTACTCACAGAATCTCCAGCATCCATTCTTCTCTGGAAACACCCTGACCATTGGAACTCAATACAATTTGTAACTGCCCTGGAGTGGCTCATATTCCAACTACAGAAATTCCTAACTCTCTACTACAGTAGGTGTCTTACCAAGTTTGAATTGCTTTTCCCATTCAGTGTACATTCTGCTTTGTTGAATTTTGACACAAGAGTTTCTTCAATGTGATTCTTGAATGTTGAGCTGTTCCTGCTGCTGAACTGTAACATTAGGATTTTTAAAGCTTGACCATTTAGTGGCCGACTGACCATGCCTAAGCCTCTGGACTGATTATTGGAGGCTGCCCTTGACTTACCGTGCTAGGCTCCTATGACTGAAAACTAATTGAACACCGCTGACACCATGAAAAGCTTCCATGCTAATCTGCAAGGTAAGGCACAAGTACAAGAGCCTGGTCTATCTGGCTGAGACAAATTGCACAGAAACGCAAGGCAGAGATACTGTGAGGGTGCAGGTGGGCTCAAGGCAAATGAGCACTTAGAGAGTAAGCAAACAGTTTTGTGATGCAGTTTGGTTTAGTCCATGAACTGGATGCATATCTCTCATGCAAGGTGTCTTTACAGCAACGTTGTGCGCTGCAGCCTTGCTTTAAAGTGTAAAATTATCATGTAAGTGGAACAGAGAGATGCATGTGGGTCCTGAGAGGCTGGTAGGTGATGGATGCCAGTATCCTTAGATGTGAAGGGGAGTGGGTGTGGGAGGGTGGGAGGCAGTGTTCCCTTGAATTTTTGTACTGGCTGTGCAGGCCTTTAAGGCCTGAACATGGCAGCAACTTTCTGAACAGACAGTCAGTGACTCTATTGGTGTTGCTACACCAATCGCTGTGCATCGAACATTGGAGCTGTTGTGTGCACAATTGTTCAGCTTAAAGGGAACATGGAGTGGCATGGGGGAAGGAGAAGGTGCATGCAGCATCTCTGAATTGTGCCCTTAGCTATTGTTGCCAGGTGTCCAGGTTAGCAGTCCAGAGAGGTAGCGAACTGATGATCTCGGTTAACTGCTATTTAATGTCAGACATTGCTAAGATATAGGTAAAAACAATGACTGCAGATGCTGGAAACCAGATTCTGGATTAGTGATGCTGGAAGAGCACAGCAGTCCAGGCAGCATCCGAGGAGCAGTAAAAGATATAGTTGCTAAGATATAGTTTACTCGAGGATGGTAATAGAATATGAGGCCGCACATTGATAAGGCAAGATTTGCAGTCAATGAAGCCAAAGGCGAATAATAATCCTCGTTAACAGGCATCTGACTGTCCACTAGTAAGAATCTCATCTTGAAGCTCAGGACTCTTTTGGAAATTGCAATGTGTTGCCTCTGACATTGAGAAGGACCTCACACGACATCTTACATGATTCTCTCATGTTTCTCAACATAGTCCACATTATTCATGCCCCTGGAAGATTCAGACCTCTTTTCAGCTCTCTTCAAATTCTGCTTTTCATCCCTGTCACTGGTACAATTCTGAAATGAATAAGCCAAGCTGTTGACAATGTTGCTGCTAATTCTTAATGATTTTTTTCTCAGTCAGATTACCTAGGAGAGGCTTGCATCTAGTAACGTTGCATGCAATTCTTTCCCAAAGTTTGATCATACTTACACATAATAATGGGAGACAGAGGAATGGATAAATTGATTTAAGTATGTTTCTTCCTGATTTCTTTTTTAGCATTAGATTTTATATTTTTAGCAAATATTTTAATTTATTAAGTTGGGGTACATAGAGCCTGTTGCTCTGGAGAAGTGGCCTCTATTTTTAGGAAAGCCGTACCATACACCAAAAAAGCTTAAACCATCAATAAAAGAGGTAGTTTTCCCAGAAGCTTGAAACACTTTCCAATTATATGTGAAATTTTACATGAACTTTATCATTTTTTGGTGTTGCACTGTGATCCCAATGTTCTGCAATATTTTATTTCATTGTGACCTACTTAAAAATAGAAAAGGAATTTATAACACTATAAATTCTTTTTCTGATCCATGATTCACTAAACAAGAAATAAGTAACTTATGTAAATGGAAGGTGAAAGTTTTAAATTCAGTTCGGACATAAAAAGTATTTATAGTACAGCTAGTGTTATTGTTTACGACTTCTCTTTTATGACATTGCTTTTCTGAGCAGAAGGTAATGAACTGAGATAAGAGATTGGATTTTCTGGTTGGCATTGGATCTATTTGTGGATCCTGAGCTTACTCTTGTTAGCAAAGTAACCTCCTGGGAAGTTGCCTCCTAATTGACCATATCCCCAGTGGTTATCTGCTTGGGATGGTGGACAGGTTTCAAAGGCTGCAGGCCCAATCAGTGAAACAGTAATGGCTAACTGGCCTTGTGTTGATTGCATTAATTAGCTTCCCATATCTGTAGATTGGGTAGCCAACTCAACTCCCAGTGTTTCTTGAAAAAGATCACTGGAGGCAGGAATACACCAGGCAGCAGGTCCAATGCATCTCCTCCTCATTTCACAGCCCTTCTCCCCAACTTCAAAGACACGTCTACAGAGCCGAGACAATTCAGCTCAAAGCATCATTTGTTTTTATTCATTTGTGGGATGTGGACATCGCTGGCGGCCAGCACTTATTGCCAATCCCTACTTGCTCTTGAGAAGGTGGTGATGAGCTGCCTTCTTGAACAGCTGCAGTCTACCTGCTGTGGATTAAACCACAACACCATTAAGGAAAGAATTCCAGGATTTTGACCCAGTGACAGAGAAGGAATGGCAATACATTTCCAAGTCAGGATGGTGAGTGGCTTAGAGGGGAACTTGCAGGGGGTGGTGTTACTATTATCTGCTGCCCTTGTCCTTCTAGATAAAAGTGCTCATAGATTTGGAAGGTATTGTCTGAGACTCTTTGATCAACTACAGTAGAGTTGTACTCCATCAAAATCTATACCTCATGGCCCGCTATATCCCCCCTCAACCATTACATTTGAATTTCTGCAGTACATCTTGTGGGTAGTGCACACTGCTGCCATTGAGCGTTGGTGGTGTAGGAAGCGAATAGTTGTGGATGTAGTGCCATTCAAGCAGGCTAATTTGTCCTGGATGATGTCAAGCTTCTTGAGTGTTATTGGAGCTGCAGTTATCCAGACAAATGGGGAGTATTCCACCACGCTCCTGACTTGTGCCTTGTAAATATTGGACTGGCTTTGGAGAATCAGGAAGTGAGTTTCTCGCCACAGTATTCCTAGCTTCTGACCTTGTCTTGTAGTCATTGTGTTTATGTGGTGAGTCCAGTTGAGCTTCTGGTCAATGATAACCCCCAGGATGTTGATAGTGGAGGATTCAATGCTGGTAATGCCAATAAATGTCAAGAGGCAGTGGTTAGATTGTCTCTTATTGGTGATGGTCATAGCCTGGCATTTGAGTGACACAAATGTTATTTGCTACCTGTCAGCCCAAACCTGGATATTGACCAGATCTTGATTCATTTGAACATGGACTGCTTCAGTATCTGAAGACTCGTGAATGGTGCCATTTGGCACTTCTGGCTGAAGATTGCTGCAAAATCTTCAGCCTTATCTTTTGCACTGTTGTGCTGGTCTCTTCCTTTACTGAAGATGGGAATATTTGTGGAGCTTCCTCCTCCTGTGAGTTTTGTAACTGAACACCACCATTTATGAGTGGATGTGGCAGGACTACAGAACTTAGATCTGATCTGTTAATTGTGGGATCGGTTAGCTCTGTCTATCACTTCCTGTTTACGCTATTTGGCATGCAAGTAGTCCTGTTTGGTGGCTTCACCAGGTTACACCTGAACTTCAGGTACATCTGGTGTTGCTCCTGGCATGTCCTCTTGCACTCTCCATTGAATCAGGGTTGATCCCCTGGCTTGATGATAAAGGTTGAGTAGGGGATTTGCCAAGCCATGAGGTTACAGATTCTGCTGGAGTACAAATCTGTAGCTGTTGATGGCCCACAGTGCCAGATAGATGCCAGTGTTGAGTTGCTAATCTGTTCAAAGTCTGTCCTATTTAGTACAGTGATAGTGCCTCACAACATGATGGAGGTTATTCTCAATATGAAGGCAGGACTTCGTCTCCACAACAACTAAATGGTGGTTTCTTGTACCAATACTGCCATGGACAGATGCCTCTGAAGCTGGCAGATTTGTAAGAATGAAGTCAAATATGTTTTTCCCTCTTGCTGTTTCCTTCAATACCTGCCGCAAACCCAGTTTAGCAGTAATGTTCTTTAGGACTCGTCCAGCTTGATCAGTAGTGCTGCTGCCGAGTCACACCTAGTGGTGGACATTGGAATTCACCACCCAGAGTATATTTTGTTCCCTTGCAATCGTCAGTGCTTCTTCTAAGTGTTGTCCAATGTAGAGGAGTACCAATTCATCAGTTGAGGGAGGACAGTACTTGGCAATCAGCAGGAGGTTTCCTTTCCCAAGTTTAACCTGAAGCCACTGGATGTCATGAGGTTTGAAGTCAATGTTGAGGATTCCCAGGACAACTTCATCCTGGCTATATACCACTGTGCCGCCACTTCTGTTGGGTCTCTCCTGCAGGTAGGACAGGATATATCAGGGATGGTGATGATGGTGTCTGGGACATTGTCTGTAAGGTATGATTCCACGAGTATGGCTATGTCAGGCTGTTTCTTGACTAATCTGTGAGATGGCTCTCCCAATTTTGGCACTAGCCCCCACATGTTAGTAAGGACTTTGCACAGTCGACAGGGCTGTTTCTCCTGTTGTTTAGGTCAATGCCAGGTGATCCATCCAGTTTCATTTCTTAGAGATTTTGTAGCAATTGATACAACTGAGTGGCTTGCTACACCATTTCAGAGGGCAATTGAGAGTCAATCACATTGCTGTGTGTCTGGAGTCACATGTAGGCCAGACCAGAGAGGATGGCAGATTTCCTTCCCTGAAGGACTTTAGTGCATCAGATAGCTTTTTCTTATAATCGACAATGATTTCATAGTCATGAATAAATTCTTAATTCCAGAATTGTTTTTTTGTTGTTGAATTCAAATTCCACCATCTGCCATGGTGGGATTTGAACCCAGGTCCCCAGAACATTAGCTGAGTTTCCGGATTAATAATCTAGCAATAATACCACTAGGCTATTGCTTCATCATCGATGCTCTCTCCGATTTTAAATTGAAGAATTCAACTCTGTTATATAATTCTGTCACTGATTACAGAGTTGTAACACTTTGCAATTTGACCATAATGTAACGTAGCTGATCTAAAGATCAATTTACACCAGAGTTTCATGATTTTGTAGGTATTGTGAATGATTGCTGGGCATTCACTTACCTGTTAATTCAGAACTAGATTTCAGCACCGATTGCAATGAAAATCAGGGAACTTGGTATTAGTCATGTAATCAGAAGAGAAGGGCATATGAATCATTTAATTCCAGTGCCACTTACGTGCATGTTTGCAGGCAAAATAGAAAAGATAATGATAGCTTTTAGGAACTAATTTGGGGACTTAGCTCAGCATGTGAAGGACGGGATGTCCTTTGTCATTGGTTTAAAGGGTGCAAAGGAAGAGAATAAAACGTATATAAAACCATTTATGGGTATATACTCCTGGGATAAAATTCCATAATTATGGTCTTCAAATTTAGGGACGGGTGTTATGACTAGTATAGAACATAGGAATGTCACACTGATCAAAATACTCAAATCACTAATCTCGAGAGAAATAGTTGGGACTCTGAGTATAAATTCTAAAGTTCTTTTGAATAAATTATGTCAGAGGACTGGAGAGTGGCAAATGAGACTTTTCAAAAAATGGGACAGGAGTAAAAGATAAAATATAGGCCAACTAGTCTTACTTCAGTTGTTAATAAGCTACTAGGGCAGAGTTTTCCCTGTAGGCTTCAGCTTTTTGCTGTCAGGCTCAAATGAGGATGCGAAGACCACACTGTATCGGAGGGAGTCACTCCTCTGTGATTTCCCCAAAATTAACCAATTTATGTTCAAATGTTAGGTTAGCCATCTGATCTAGGACATTGGGTGGGCTCTCAAAGCTGGGGCTTCCTATTGGAAACAGCAGCAAGTTGCCATGACAGGTAAGTAAAAGGGAGGGTGCATCAAGGTAGAGATTTCATCTCTCCAGACTTTTCAAAATTAAACTAAACAAATGAATTCAGCTGTCTGGCTATCATTGTGAACCCAAACAGGCAATGTTTGCCAGAAGGCTACCTCCAGGTAATTGTATTGTCTCCCACTGCCTGCTGGGCTCTGGATATTTCTAACGATAGGTGTCTATCACAGAATTGTTGTGGTGCAGAGGGAGGCCATTTGGCCCATCATATCTGCACTGGGATACAATAAATAATATCAGTGAGAGTCTCCAGTGAAGCGCTGGTGGTATATCCCGCCTCTCTATTTATAGGTCTTGGTTTCTTAAGGTGGGTGATGTCATTTCTAGTTCTTGTTTCTCAAGGGAAGGTAGATAGGATCTAAATTGATGTGTTTATTCATGGAGTTCTGGTTAGAATGCATCATGGTAGCCCACAAACCTACCAACACACTTAAACAGCAACTAATGAACCTAAAGGATCAGTTAGATACTACCAGCAAAACTAATGTAGCTTACAAGATACCATGCAAGAACTGTAAAACATGTAGACCACACTCAACAACCTGCTCTGAAATCTCTGCTCATATTTTGATAGCATGATGACTTCCACCATAACAGTTGAGACAACATTCTAAGACAATCAGCAATATTCGATCTGAAACAATTCGTAACATTATTTTAAAATATCAGTCAGCCCTTTCTCAATGTAATTGATGTTTTTAAAAATTCTAGCATGCAGATCTGCATATTCACCAAAAACTAATGTGTTCTGCCTGAGCTTTATCCTACCTAGGTACAAAGATTTTTTATTTTAAATCTGGCCATTTGATTTTGACTATATTGTTTACAGGCTAACAAACGTTTTCAGTAGCAATAAAAGAAACAGAAAACAGCACCAAGAGTAGCTCCTAACACATAATAGGAATCAGTTTTTCAAAGCACCACCCATTAATGCCAATTTGTAAAGACTTACAAAGCATATAGTACATTCCAGGTAAAAAAATGGGAAATCTTGCATGAGGTTCATTGCAGTTTTTGCATAATATTGAAGTCATAATGAAATTTATTACCAACTAAAGATTGCAGTTTGTCTTTGCCATGAATCTGGCAGGGATCAAGAAAAATCTGATCCTTGATCAAGTTCTCAGCTCACACAAGCGGTATCCAATTCACTAAACAGGAAATAATGCATTGTGTTTTCTAGAATAATCTTTCAATCCCTCAGAGTGTTAGACCTAGTCAATTGGCAAACCATTACAAGTTCAAGTCCCACCCTCAGAGTTAATTGAAAAAATCTAGATTGACACTCAAGTGCAGTACAGAAAAAAAATGAAAAAGAGAAAAAAAAAGGATAAACAGGAGTGTCAACATGATAAAAAAAGAAAAATAAATAAATAAAAAGGATTAGTTCCCTCCAATTCTATTTTGATTTAGTCCCTACCCTCTCCCTCACTAGAAAAAAAAAGTGCAGTACAGAGAGAATGTTGCACTATAAGAGATGTTATATTTCGAATGAGATGTTGAACTTAAGTTCGACATCTCATTCGAAATATAAAATCCTTTATAGTAGTCTACTCTCTCTCTGGGAAGTGTAGAAGATTACATGACAGAGTTTCGAAGAAGAGCAGGGAACTATCCCCAGACCTGGCTGATATTGATCACTCAATTAACATCACATAAAACAAATTGTCTGGTCTTTATCACTTTGCTGTTTGTTAAAGTTTGCAGGGCACAATATTTCCTATCTTACATCAATGACTGCTCTTCAAAAGCACTTTGTTAATTGTAATATGCTTTGGCATATCTAGGTCTGTGTCCAAAAGATTGGGTGATGATTTGAATAAACTTACCTTGTTGTTTCTGAAAGTTTATTTGTAGCATTAAGTTCAAAAAAGTTAAACTTCATTCTGTGTGGTCAGCTTTGAAGCTGAAACACAATTTAAAATTTATAATATAAATTCAAAACTTTCTTTCTGTGTTTCTATTGTATAGAATAGAGGCCAATTGTATGACTATAGTACATTATCACAACCTCTTTTGTGTTCTTAAGAGTTTTTAAAAACTTATTTGTGATAGCATTAGGCTCCCTGCAATGTGATTAATTGAGCCATTTGACTCAATTAAAGTGTACAGGTTTGTTAGTATGTTACATATGTAAATGTCATAATTCTTTTATCTGTTCAAGGGATTGGGCATCTCTGGCTAGGCCAGCATTTATTACCCAGAGGGCTATTAAGAGTCAACTACATTGATGTGGGTCTGGATTCATATCTGGCCAGACCAAGTAAGGATTGCAGATTTCCTGGCTGTTATCAGGAACTGGGCTTTGCTCAACATTCCTTTAAACCACAAGGGCTTTCTAAATTGTAAATAATTTTAAAAGTATTTGGAATATTAAAATATCACAGAAATAACTCATTGTATGGAATATTTGAACAGCCTAATAAGCTAACTTGATATCTTGTTTCTTTGTCCTAACACTCTGCATCTCTTTGTATCTGTTTGACAAACAGTTTTACAAACTAGGAAAAGCTAAGAAAACAGCCACTTTTTGAATGACAAAGAGAGACACTACTGCAGACTTTCCACTATTGCTACAAATGTTAATTATTATTGTTTGTTTAGCTGAAGAGTGCAGAGCTCTCTTTTTTATATCTTAATCCAGAGGGGTCTCCCAACATTCAATTAACATATTTGGGTAATACTTAGGTACTGGGCCCCCAACGGCCCTTCTGCTATTCAAACTTAACAAATGTGGTCACTTGTGACTGATTTGAATTACTGCGGCATATCTTTCTCTCCCCCAAGACCGTTCGATGACCCTGAACCATACAGTATTTCTCGAGTTTGTTTTCTGCATAAGTAAGGAAGAGAGATAGATTTATGTTCGATTACATGTTACACTTGAGATCTGAGTGAGGTGCAGTTGGGTCTATTGCAGGTAAAAAATGTTTGTGATATTTCTGGAACTATTTCTTGGAGTACATAATGGTTTTGATTGCATGTGACATTCTATTCATGATTTAAGGCCAAGTTATCTGGGAAACTCCAAGGCCAAAAGCCTGTGAATCAACTCAGTTTATGTTCATTACAAGTTTATTTTCAGCATTTATTCAAAACTTGTTTGATACGTTTTGAAGCTGAAACTCCATTTTAGGCACATTTTATTCTTTAAGCATTGAGTCTGAAGAATGTATGTTAACAGGATGATGGAATTTGCCCTCTCTACCATGCCATTGTTTGTGGTCACTTTGAATTTGAAAACAGAATGCTGCAAGTAGAATATTGTCTGTTTGTACACAGGAATAAATTGTGCAGTGACAACCTATAAGAGTATTTCTTTTCTTCCTGTGAGCCAGAAGAGTGTGAGGTTTGCTGTCACTGTAATTATAGGAGTCATTAATGGGGGCTGCAGGTCAAGAAAAGCCATACAAAGAGTCGGTATGCCTATGGATCTTGAGTAGTAAGATGCAATTCATGTTTCTAAAATGTCTTTGGAACTTGATTCTTTTTGCAGACGAGAGTTAAATATATTGCAGCGTGAACATGAAAATCTTGCAACAAGCATAGCCCTTGTCACAGCTCCGCAGAATGTACAGAAGGATATTAATGATTCAACACAAATAAAAATGTTGTTGCAAAGCAAAGAGGAGTATGATTGCCTTGCCGAGCAGGAAAAGAGTCTGATCGCTAAGCTCGATGCTCAGGTATGTGTCTAAAATCTTGAATATCCAAAATTAGTAAATTAGTATTTGAAAGTTTATCCAAAAAAATTGAATCACAGAATTGAATCCACCATTTAACAGGGTGAAACAAAATTGATTTTCACTGTTTCCATGATTGTATATTACATTACAGAATTAATGCACATTGCCCTGAATTTTTAGGATGGCCATTCAAAATGATTGGAAATCTTAATTAGAAACAGAAGTTGTTAGAATTAGATAGCGATAACTGAAGAAAGAAAACAAGCAAACATTTCAAATGGGATCATTCTTAAGAACATGTGAAGATTCTGGGTAAGGGTCCCATTCGAAATGGTGAATTTTTCTTTCTCTGTCTCCTGCTGAGCAACTTGATGAAAGAATGTCCCCTTCTGCCCTTCATGTGTAATCTCTGCATACAAGCTCAGACCAGGCTTCAAGGTTACAGTTAAACACACTTATTAATACAATGTGACAGATGGAAAGCTACAGAGAAGTATGCTTTGAGCTGCACAGAGTCCAACCTCTCATGGAATACTAATGCATGACTACTAAAGTCACAGCGACAGCACAGGCTTATCTACATATCAATTAAACACTAGCTTTTTATTTCCTTCACCAAATACATTTTAAGTTTTCAGCATTGTTAACCAAAAAGACATTTTTAACATTATCAGCTGAAATATTTTAATAAACGTATTCCCCTACTTAATCTATTTCCAACCCCACCATCTCCCCACAAAATCCGTTATTCACTGATTCAAGCCGTGTGAAGATGTCACATTTCTCCCTGAACTGGTCATTCAAAATAGTGTGGAAGGGTGATGGCTTTATGGCTGGCTTGGAACTACTTCTTTCAGTAGCCGAAATGAAAGAGTAGAATTAGTCTCGGTATCCCCAAGCTCCAAGCGCTGAAAAGGACAGGTTGCTAGTGGACTACCACATCAGAATAAAGACAGATTGGTGCTCATCAAGAGGGCGCCACCTGTTTGACTGGGCATGAATCCATTTTATTTCTTTCATGATGCCTTCTAGTGAAGAGAAGATCTGAAAATGAAAGACTGCTGAATGGTGAAGTTGCATGATCGGCATAGGGCTGAGGAATATTACTATTTAACTGCAATAGCAAGACAATGACATCTTAATATTCTTGCAGTGTAATGTCAAATTTAGGATGAAGGGAGGATTGTATCAATGGGGACACTGGAGAGTATAGATTTACTTATTTAAATGATTTGCTTCAGGTTTACAAAAAAATCAAGAAAAATCTCGGCGATTGATGCTTACTTTGGAATATGTTTTCTGGACTGAAGTTACCATGAAATATTTTGGACAAAATAATGAGATAAGAGGAACTTCAGATTTGAATACTTTGAACACAGATTTCTGAAGATGAAACATTTTCTGACTCTCATGCAAGAGTAGCACTTAATTTTTTTTGCTTCAGAATTGCTGAAGAACATTCTGCTGAAGCAGAGTTTCCGTACTCTTTAATGCTGATGAATACAAGATCATTGTGATCACTTTGTGAAGTTGAAAGCACTGGAACTTCCACCACATCCTCAAAGGATTTTATATCTTTTTCTCATTATCTAATTGGCTTCATAATAGGTGGAGGTGAAGTTTTCTGTTCACTCTGATCCAGAAGACCATGATGCATTGTGTCAAGAATTGATGTGTCTGCATGGTTTTCTTCCTGAAATGACAAAATTTGGCCTGACATTAACATGTTGTCAGCTTCTCAGGACATGTTTCCTGGTTAAGAATTTCTGAAGAAGAAAGAAGCTTATTTTTTCCAGATATCATTGGAGAGGGATCACAATGCTGATCAAACTCTTGTAAAAGCTGAGGAAGTTTTTCACAAAGGAAATCATTGAATCTTCTTGATGTGAAGCTTCAATAAATGAAGAAACCCATGGGAAGACTTCACAAATTCGGAATCTGTCTTTTGTAGATGAAAACTCATTTTCCTAGAGATGGTTCCTCACAAAATGGTATGTAAGTATTATTCAGCCATAGCACTTTTTCACAGATTGGAGTATCAACAACACATTGACATCATTTACCTGTGCTGGTGGTTGTTGTAGAAGACCTAGTTGAATATATGATCTCCAATTTATAAGGATTTGTTTAGTTTCAACATGACATAGATAGGTTTCTTTATAACTTTACCATGTAGATTGTTTTGAAACAAAAACAATGTGTAGTTGAAAGGGTGTAGCCTCCAAGACTCTGGATCTTTCCCTTTGATGGTCAAAGATGTACAGTGTAAAGTTAGTCCACAGTATCACACAGGTCAGTATTAATTTAATCCAGAATCAAGAAATATATATTATCAAAATTCCTGACTTCCAATTTGACAGACTAATGATCCTGGTCTGCTTTAAGACCAACAACATCCATTTGACCAAGGATGTATGTAATTTACATGCCTTCTTCAAGTTGTTTTTCAGTTTGCTTTATTGTTTTGTTCTCGAATTAACATATTTAATTTATATTGAAGAGATAATCTTGCATTGCAAAACTGCTAAAAGTGGTCAAATCTCCCACACCGGAAGTAATGGGTGCCCTCTCCTTGGGAATCTTGTCACTTGGGACACTTATCCTTCAAAATGGTAGTTCCTGCTTTTTTCTCATGTTTGGCAGCTTTTTTCTTGGGATGGCAGACATTTTTGGGTCTAGCCAACTTACAGGTTGAACTGAGCCTTAGACATACTTTGTATTGCCCAAAGTCACGCTTTGAACACTAACTGTCTTGTATGCTGGTTCATCTGTTTGAAGGTCAAGTCTTGCTCTTACTGCAGTAAATCAGAGAATGTAACATTGAGAATTCAGACAAGTTTATCCCTTGATACCATAACATCACATGAATGATGACACTTCAAAATAATTCCACAGAGGCTGGTATCCCATCACATGTCACCCTTTATTTATACGTGGAGAGTCCTTAACACTAATCCAGTTCCCTCAGAGCCATCTCGAAGAGTGAACAGGATGTTCATCTGTCAGATTAACAGTCCCAATCAGAGAACTCATATTCTATAAAGTCCACCTGGCTGACCTCGTTACAATCATGACAACTCTATATAAATCTTCAATGGAATGTTGGGATCCTTGGTTGGAATGAGTACATTCAATAACAAGGCTCACAAGACTAAAATAAACATTGAAGGCTGCTGGAACTCTCTGAAAATCTGCTGAGGTTTCATTAACACATTTCCTGATAAGAATGTTGTCAGCAATGGAGCTGACTGGGCCTAAGAGAATATTTACCTGGATCTGTTCAACCAGAGATTTGATGCTGTTCTATACCTGTGAAAGTACATCTTCCATAACTCTTATCTAACTACTTGCATCAATCCTTCAACAGTATTAAATGACTTTTGAAAGGACAGCCCTGCTAAGTGTGCATGGACATGCTGCCACTTCAGAGATTGCACCACATTACCTCACTTTGAGTAAGTCTTCAACTACTTTGAGTGAGTCTTCAAATCATGGTATTCTGAATTCTTCTCAGGATTTTTGCCTCATGGTTCAATTAATCTTTCATTATGATCATTCAGTGTTGCCTTGTGGTTCTTTAGATTCCTCAGAAAAATGCAATCTAGCTTTGAATGCTATCTTCATTGCCGCTACCATGTGTAACAGGTTCTAACGTGGGTTCTTCAGGTGTTCATATAAACTCAGGGTAGACTTCTAGGTTACTGCTAAATAATATTGATTAATACTTTGGACTTGATGGTAAGGCTACAGATCAGCATGATTCAAACTGTACAAATACAGACCTCTTAGTAGAGTACTAACACCTGGCTACCGGGGTTGCAGCGACACCACAGCTTACCTCAGAACCTCATTTTCATATTTATTTAAATCCTATTTCCACATTTGATGTTGATTTTTTTAACCTACCAGCAATGAATGAGCAATAAAGTTAGACATGAATCATTTACTATTTAATAACACATAATGTAGATGAGTTATTAGATTTGGATTCATTATTAAGATTCTATTGAAAAACTGCAGGAACCATTACAGTCAATGTCAACCCAAATGATATTTGCAGCAAGAAATAGTTGGGTTAGGAAAGATCTTTTATGTAAGATAACTTGTTCTCAGGCCTCTAACATTCTCTATCTGTACTGAAGTAGATTTGAATGACTGCTTCTTCAAGGTCACAACCATTGCCTCGTGCCTCCTTGTTTCAGCTCCCTATGGTTGTATGGTTACAATTGGGGATTTAAAACCACCCCCTTCCTTAAAAGTACAAATACGTTCATGCCTTTTTGTTGATTTTTCTTTTGTTTTTTTAAAGGTGTGGGAGGGATGATCCTTCTGTTTTCTTGTTTGTTCCTGTTGGACAACATATGCCCTAACGTCAAGTTGCAGGGTAGTAGTTGCTGTTAGTCTCCTTGCTATGGAAGAATTTCATAAACATTCAATGTTCTCTCCTCATTTGAGAAAGTAACTGGAGATTGCTTAATGCCTCACAATAATAAACCACGCCTGAAATTAGGAGCTCAAAAGATTGTGGTCAAGTCTATGGTCCAAGATTCAAATGCGTTGTGGCTTTTGATTGTGGCTTTCATATGACTTGTATTCTGATTTATTTTAGTGTACTGAAATGTGTTTACTGCATTCCATTCACTAATCTTGCCTCTAACATTAATCAATGTGAAAGAAATTACTGAATTTGTTTTCCTTATATGTATATGAGCTAAAAATACTCTTATTCTGAAGAAAACGTTTCCCACTATCTACATAATATATTTACATATAAAGGATTCATAAATACTTAGAAAAAATGCATATCATATATCTTTATTGTACAGATAAGAGACCAAGAAGATAAAATTAACAAGCAAAAGATGTCTATTGGAGGACTGAGGAGTGTTCATCAACGACGCAGACACTTGCAAAAACAAATACAGACTTTGGAGAATCAACTGAACTTGGTAAGTTGATGTATAAGAATATTGTATTGAATGAATTTGTTTTTGAAACCATCCAGTGCATTTCAAAATCAACAGTTTTGGCTACTTGCATGTTTATTTTGACCTGACATGTAAAATTGTCAAATAGTGTTAAAAATCTCACAACACCAGGTTATAGTCCAACAGGTTTAATTGGAAGCACTAGCTTTCGGAGCGACGCTCCTTCATCAGGTGGTTGTGGAGTATCAAATCTTTTTAACTTTGTACACGCCAGTCCAACACCAGCATCTCCAAATCATGTCAAATAGTGCCTCTGATGAAAGGATTTGATATCAGTACTGTCTTGTTTCTGTGGTATAATGTAAGAATCAATTTGGACCATTTGGACCATTTTGGACTGTGTCTCTTTACTGAGCTTCTAAAAGTGCTAATTCTGAATGGCAGCATATCTTGAGAATCTGCTGGCAACCTTCCACACCTTTCTGGGACTTACATAACATGGAGATGGGGAGATTTTCTAGCCTGTTCCAGGTAAGATTGGTTCAAAATAATGTGGGGTAGAGGGACATTCACTGACCTATATATAAGTGGAGACACAATGGAATATACCGGCAAGTATTGTAAGCCCTCAGACTTTGATATCCAAATATTTAAAACGTTGGTGCATAAGACAGACTTGGCTGATTGACATTCCAGATGACATCCTAGAGGATAGTGAGTGTTGTTGAGAGTGAATGATGCCTCCAAGAAATAGATATGAGATTAGATTTCCTTCGTAAGGAAAGTGGAAATGGCCAGTGAGCTAAAGATATCAAATTCTTAGCACAGGTTGTACCCCGTCCACATTTACAATACAGTTCTAGCTCAGATTGGGTATATATGTGAATTAGAATGGGACTTGCATTGTATGTTCTCTAGATCAAATATAAATTGAAGGAAATGACCCATGGTGCATGTATTTAAACTTTCCCAGGCACAAGTTATACGTCCAAATACCGATAACTACGAACTAATTATGTCTTTCCTCAAGGGCAATTTCTGTACAGCATTAGTCTGTGTTCAAAATATTTAGCTAACATATATAATTAGGTCTATATATTTAATCACCAAGAAATCCAGTAAGGAACTCAGAAGAAATGTATTTACCAAAAGATTGGCAAGAACATGGAACTTGCTACTTACAGAGTGGTTGAAGTGAATTGTATACATGTATTTTAGGGGAAGCTAAACAAGCAGTTGAAAGATAAAGGAATAGAAAGTTCTATTTGTAGATTTAGATAAGAAAAGATAGGAAAAGGCTTAAGTGGCGACTCATACTTTCTCCTTGTTAGCACAAGCTGCTGGCATTATTACCAACTTTAAATACCTTGCACCTACTCCCTAATAAAAAATCTGGGCCACCTTTAATCTCTACCCAACTGCCCATTCTAACTGCAAGGCAGTGATCAAAACAATTTGCTTTGCATTTGTTCACAAGACCTCCTTCAGTTTACCCAAGATTTAAAGACACAGTTTCAAAATGTAATAACTTACAAACCTGATGATACGTACTCCAAACATTATATTATAAACAGATTATATAAGAGTTCCTTCAATTGTTGAAGTTCTCATGTTTTGAGGCTAATTTGTGAGTAAGTGACAAAAGAGTATGTTTGCCAAGAACTGCTTTGGCTAACATAAAAGTTTTTGCATTAAATCTGCGATCTTGATTTTGCACGTACAAGAGTTTGGTACAGCCACTTCAACACAATAATAACATTGCTGAAAAATCACACATCTTGTCAAAGCTTATCATCTCGCATTCATGACAATTCAAGAAAAACAGCATTATACAGCAAGAAAGAAGAGTGCTGATTAACTGGAAAATGCACCAATGAATAATCATGATTTGGAGATGCCGGTGTTGGACTGGGGTGTACAAAGTTAAAAATCACACAACACCAGGTTATAGTCCAACAGGTTTAATTGGAAGCACACTAGCGTTCGGAGCAACGCTCCTTCATCAGGTGATAGTGGAGGGCTCAATGCTAACACACAGAATTTATAGCACAAATTTACAGTGTGATGTAACTGAAATTATACATAGAAAAATTGATTGTCTGTTAAGCCTTTCATCTGTTAGAATACAGTGACAGTTTCAATTCTTTCATGTGTAAATCACAAAACCTTTTTTTAAAAAGTTGCATTCTCGGGTTAGCTGTTAACAGCGTTGATAGCTAGACAATATGTTGAAGGTGTTGGCCCCCTGTGTTCTCTGTCTATGCCATGATGTTTAGATTGATTCTAATCTAAAACGTGAGATAACGGATTTTTACATAAATTCATGCAGTTTTTGAGCTCAGAGTTCTACATGAATGCATGCAGTTTTTGAGCAAAGTACAATGTAACGTTGCAAGTACAAATTCACCCCACAAAATATATGGTTGCATGTGGGTCTTTGTCTGTGTGTGTGTCTGTCAGGGTTAGGGGTTGTGAGTGTGAGAAAGTGTATGTGTGTCTGTGTGTAGTAAGTGCAGAGTGTCTTAAGTCTGTGAGGGGGTGCATGTGTGAGTGTGGGAGTGTGTGTGTCTGTAAGGGTGTGTGTGCATGTCTGTGTGCGCTTCTGTGTGTCTGTGTGTATGAGTGTATAGGAATACCTGTGTGTGTGAGAGTGTGTGTGTGTAGGAATATCTGTGTGTGTGTATAGTGCAATGGTGGTCACCTGTAATGTGAAAAACCCAAGGTCCCGGTTGAGACCCTCCCTATGGGTACCGAACTTAGCTATCAGCCTCTACTTGGCCACTTTTCTCTGCTGCCTGTCCCGAAGTCCACCTTGGAGGATGGTCACCCGAAGGTCCGAGGCTGAATGTCCTGGACCACTGACGTGTTCCCCAACTGGGAGGGAACCCTCCTGTCTGTTGATTGTTGTGCGGTGCCCATTCATCTGCAACGTATAAGATAGACAACGTTGGCTGAGTCACATGAGTACCTCCCATGTGGTGGGAGGTGTCCCCACGCGTAATGGTGGTATCTATGTCCACACTCTGACACGTCTCCTCAGGAGACAGACACGTGCTGCAACTGACAGGGTACCCTTCGTTGTTCAGTATTTCCCACGAGCTGAATAATTACGCCATGTTTTTCGTGACCTGCAACACATTATCATTGAGGATGAGCACCTCACCAAGACCTTCCCGCACACTTCCACTACTTGCCTTTAATCAACCGTCAAACCTCAAACAGATCGTTGTTCATAGCAAGCTGCCCGGCTCTCAGGACAACTCCATACAACCCTGTCACGGTAGGTGCAGACACACACACACTCCCACACTCACATATGCACCCCCTCACAGACTTAAGACACTCTGCACTCACTACACACACACACACACACACACATACACTTTCTCACACTCACAACCCCCAACCCAGACAGACAGACACACACAGACAGACAAAGACCCACATGCACACATATATTTTGTGGGATGAATTTGTACTTGCAACGTTACATTGTACTTTGCTCAAAAACTGCATGCATTCATGTGGAAATCTGAGCTCAAAAACTGCATGAATTTATGTAAAACTCCGTTATCTCATTTTTTAGATTAGAATCCATCTAAACATCATGGCATAGACAGAGAACACAGGGGGCCAACACCTTCAACATATTGTCTAGCTATCACCGTTGTTAACAGCTAACCCGAGAATGCAACTTTTTAAAAAAAGGTTTTGTGATTTACACATGAAAGAATTGAAACTGTCACTGTATTCTAACAGATGAAAGGCTTAACAGACAATCAATTTTTCTATGTATAATTTCAGTTACATCACACTGTAAATTTGTGCTATAAATTCTGTGTGTTAGGATTGAGCCCTCCACTATCACCTGAAGGAGCGTCGCTCTGAAAGCTAGTGTGCTTCCAATTAAACCTGTTGGACTATAACCTGATGTTGTGTGATTTTTAACCAATGAATAATGACTGACAGGTTATTGCTTTGTTTGCTTTGTTTAAATTTTAAACCTGGAAGGTTGATTGTAATTGGTTAGGACTTTGCCCTGAGAAATGAACCAGTGAATGGCACTCATATACTTTATTTCATTGACATAGGCACAGTGCATTTACACAGTCTTTGGTTGTCAGCATAATTTTGTGCTCTGTCAAGATTATATAGCAAATGTAGTTCACCTGCAGCATCATATCTAATGTTGGACATGGTGTTGCAGATGTATGTGCTGTTTGAGTATAATCAATATCTACTTGTTGCAAATGGCTAGTCTTTGGCACCACACCAGCATTAAAATTTATGTACTACATCGCTTATTTGTGTGATAGTCAGAATATGTTTTTGGCCTGATGGTGACTTCCTGCTTGTGCTTCCTCTCATGTTTTTGGTATTGTAGCAGCAAGGAGCAGGTAGCTTCATTTGTTGTTCAAACCTTTGAGGTAACTTACTGTCCCAGCGTAGACTGAGGACTTTTCATTTCTGCTTTACGATTTTTCATGATGTCAACAGTGACTAGCTGGCTCTTGTTTGGTGCAAATTTTATTTGCCAGACCTGAATGTTGTCCAAGAATTCCTGTATGTGGTCATGTTATGCCTCACTATCAGTAGAATGGCAAATAATACTGACTGCATTCTTAAGAAAATAGCTTTACCTCTAACCTTTTGTTGTAGAAAAGCTCATTGATGAAGGAATTGAAGATGGTTGGACCTAGGGCACCATCCTGAGAAACTCCTGCAGTAATGACCTGGGGCTGAGATGATTATCCTTCAACAGCCATTACCATATTCCTTTGTCCTAGGTATAACTCTGTTGGGTGGAAAGCTTTCTCGTTGATTCCCATGACTTCATTCTTGCTCAGGAGTCATGATGCCACATTCTGTCTAATGTTGCCTTGAGGTCAAAGGCAGTCATTCATGCCACCAGGTCGGCACCTCATTTTCAGGTTTGTCTGGTTCTGCTCCTGGTACAGTATTCCTACAATCTGCCTTGAACCAGTGTTGGACATTGTCTCAATGGTCATGGTGCTGGATACTGTTAGTGCCAGATATACTCAAGTGGGAGCTGGACATGGCCCTTACAGATAAGGGGATTGAGGGCAATGGAGAGAAAACGGGAGAGGGATACTGAAATTATATGATCAGTTACGATCTTATTGAATGGCGGTATAGGCTTGAAGGGCCAAATGGTCCACTCCTGCACCTATTTTCTATGTTTCTATGTATGCTAATGAATATGCCAGGCCATCAGGTTACAGATTATGATTGAATACAGTCCTGATACTGCTAATGATGAACAGCACCTCATGTATTCCCAGTTTTGAGGTGCTAAATCTGTTCTTACTCTCTCCCATTTAGCCTGGTAGTAGTGCTATACAATATGTACGAGAATCCCTCAGTTTGAAGATGGGACTATGTCTCCACAAAATAGTTACTTCTACCAGTGTTATCATTGACAGATACATTTATGATAGGTAAATTGGTGAGGACACAATCAAGACGGTTTTTCTCTTGTTGGTTCTCTCATCAGCTTCCACAGCCCCAGTTTTACAGGTTATGTTACTGACTCAGCCAGTTCATTCAGTAAGGTAAAACATGACTGTGAAATTGTGATCTATCTCAATGACAAAAATCGAAGTTCTCATCTCAAAGTATATTTTGTACTCTTCCTACCCTCAGCGCTTCTTCCAAGTGTCTTTAACATGGAGAAGTACTGAAGCATCAGCCGAGGGAAGATAGTGGGAGGTAATCAGGAGGCAGCTTCCTTGCCCATGTTTGACTTGATTAAACTTCATGGGGTCAGAAGTCAATGTTGAGGACTCCAATGGTAACTCCCTCCCAGCTGTATACTACCGTGCCACCACATTTGGTATGTCTTTCCAGGTGTTGGGATAGGACATTTAAAGAGCTTATGATGGAGGAATGGGAAATCGGCTGTAAGGTATGATTCAGTGAGAATGAATGTTATGCTATTTACTCATCTGTGGGACAACTGTCCAAATTTTGACATAAGTCCCCAAATGATATGAGATACTGGGCATGGAGGCACACATGTGGCACGTGATTAGGAGGGAAGGTCGCAACTTACCTCTTTACATTCTGCTCCTTAAAATTATTCTCTGACACAAGAAAGTCTCCAGATGGAAATTCAGCCTTACCTGCTCCTGGTTAACCCTTTGTCTGCTTTAACTCCCTGACTGGCATGAGTCGAATGAAGTGAAGTGACAACTGTTTTCAGCTCCTGCATTAAACACCATTCACTGGTTGCTGCAGCTTTATATGCTTGGTAGTGTGTGTCAACACCAAAAGTGGGCTGAGTTTCAAACATGATCATTTCTTTATCTTCAAAATTGCTTATCTTTATCTATAGCAACATTACTTACCTGCGCTCCCACCTCATTTTAATTGCTGTCAATGTTTATCCATGTATTAATTTTAATTTGTTAATATCCACCTTGTTAACATACGGTCCCATACCATTCATAAACTCTGTTTAAAACTTGTTATATCCTGTACCATTTTATTCGCCATTATGCACTACCTTTTCTTTGTCTCCCCGTGAATTGAATTTAAAATCCTGAATTCAATTTCCAATCCTTTTCGGTTCTGACTGTACACTCACTTTAGATGTTTCTGCAGTTTTTTGTTCTTTCTCACATCATTTAGTGCTCTGACTTGGACCTTTTGTTCATTGTTCAACCCCACTGTGTCCCTACATTCAGAAGCTTCAGTGGCTACAGCCTAACTACTTAGAATTTCCTTCCTAACCATTCTTCATTTCTTTCTGTGGTCTTAAAAGACTCTGAAAACCACCTTTTGAAACAATTGTTCAATCAGCTCTGCTTCTCCAGCTCAGAACCAATTTTAAATGGCAAAATGCCTTGGGACTTCCTTTTAAGTTATCCTAACTGGAAATAGAATCCTTGCCTTTAATGTATTGTTTGCTGTTGCTGCACTCTAGTGAATCTCCAGACCCAGAGTGAAGTCCTACAAGGTTTATACTTGGATATTACAGGACATAATAATCATGAAATGAGAAAAAGCCATTGGTCTCGTATTTTGAGAAACATTACTAGTTTACTTGTTATTTGTCAGAACAATATTGTTGTTAAATTTTATAAAAATGAAATGTAATTTTGCAAGGAATAATCGTAAAAGTTCAATTGGTCTCAAACACCTACCTTGTGCAAATCAAATGAGGCCAATACAATTGCCATTTTGAAAAATGACTCATCTTTCTTACCTTGAACCTTGCACTTTCTTTTAGTCAACTATAAAGTTTAACACAATTCTGACTGAAAATCGGAAGCTTCGTGAAGAAATCAATATCCTGAGGGTTAATAAAGAAATTTATACCAAACTCTACAATAAGCTCAGTACAAAACTACAAGAACAAAAAAAAATAATGAAAGAAATTGTTGAGGAATCTGTGCAAGCTTATGATCAACGGTGAGCACTCATCTAGCCAGTACCAGGTTAGAAAGCAAATGAAACTTTAGATTTATGTTTTAAATTGGTATGTTGAGTTTAGGGAACTTCATGGCTTTTTAAATAGCTGTTTCAGTCACAGAAAACTGAAGCATTATTCATTCTTTCAAGTGTCAGCACAAAAGGTTTCACAGCTGGTTCAATGCTGAAATAACAAGTTTGGCAAATGGTGACAGGCTGAATAATGTTAACACTGTGTTCAGTTCCTAACCTATATTTTCAGCCAGTAAGGCAGTTCATGAGATGAAAATTCAAAAATAGACATTGATTGTTAATGAACAGTGATAAAACGATAAACACAAAAGAACATTCAGAATATTATTTGTAAACTCAGAGCTATCTAAATGCAGCAATTTACACATTGATTTTGTTTTGACTTGGATCAAGGCTAAAAGACTTGACTGTTGAAGCCTTGCAGTGTCAGCATTCTAGTTATGTTTTTTTTAAACTGATGCAGTTGAAAAATTGCCCTGGTTCTTTGTCTCCAGTTCTTGAGGAATTATGCAACTCTTCTCCCGAGTTTTGTCTTATAACTTTGAAGTGCATTTCATTAATATTCATCAATTAATCATGGTGATTGTACTGAAAATAATTATTTTACCACTTCAATTTGCCTTCTTATCTGCTGAAGGCATTGACTCATACTGACAAAGGGTCAGTTAGATTCAAAACGTCAGCTCTTTTCTCTCCTAACAGATGGTGCCAGACCTGCTGAGATTTTCCAGAATTTTCTCTTTTGGATTCATACTGGAATGTAGTTTTGAAGGCACAGGCCACATTCTTGCATCTTGCCCACATAATCATTTGTCAGGAACCAGCCTGTTTTCAGATCAACATCAATTTTGACATGGTAGAATTGGATCACTCCAGAATTGATTCTGTCCCTAGGTTGAATTTTTGTACTTGCTTTATAGGCTGTTTTAATTTACTTGATGGGGTTCAGTCGAGGGAATTGTTCTTCAAGGACACTGATTCAATTATGGGACACTTGGCACTGCACATCTGACATCAGTTGAAATACAGAACTGGGGCATCACTGATTGTGAGGGTCAGGTGCATACCAGGCATTGCACTTCTGACTAAACTACTGTGGAGAGCCTGAATGTGTTTTGTTTAGAAGCTGGTAGAAGAAGCAGCTGTTGAATCCTGTTCTAAACTGGGCCACTTGAGAAAGATGATGAATGGTGACAATGTAATTTAATGCAGGAAGACTAGCACTTGCAGACCCCTGAGGCTAGGTTCCACTATTTTAATTTAGAAGTGATGCTGCTTCTGTGGAACCTTGAACCTAAAACATGTTGCCTTATTTTAGAAGGAAGCAAATTCAGGGATCTCTGTGTTCAAAGACCAGCTGTGGATAAGATTGACTAATATCCATGATCCATAAGGCAGATCTCCCTAGTCAGTAACTCGTGATTAAAGAAGTTGGACATGTACAGAAAGCTAAAACAATATCTATGCCACTCAAAATTGGGTCTGTGCATAATGGTTCTTAAAAGCTCTACTTCCAATTGGCACAATTTCTGTAATGTTTAAATAAGTAAATTTTTTTTTCATTCCTAGGATGGAGGCAGAAACGAGAATAAATGCTGTAAAGGAACGAAGTGCAAAAGACATCCTTTTGTATAATACAGAGATAAAAGAACTAATGCGTATTATTGATCATGAGGCAAAACTTAAAGACTTTATGCTGATTAAATTTCGGCAACTTACAAGAGAAGGTATATGGGAAGTTTTTTTGCAAATTTGAAAAATTATATTTTTGATCTGCTGAAATAACATGAGTTAGACCTGGTATCTCAAGCACTTGATATTTCTTCCCACCAGAAATTCCAAGTCTCAGTTTTTATTAAATTCATGCCTGGGTCATGGACAAATCTGGAAAAGCACATTTATGCCATCCATTCTTGATATAAGTAAGTGTTGATGGGTCTACTTCTTCAAATGCTACAGTCCTAGTGCCAATTGTGCTACTGCAATATTGAAATATACGAATTCCAGGATAATGGTACATAATAATGGTTGGTTATATATGTGTGT
This sequence comes from Chiloscyllium plagiosum, assembly GCF_037043375.1. Taxonomy (NCBI): domain Eukaryota; kingdom Metazoa; phylum Chordata; class Chondrichthyes; order Orectolobiformes; family Hemiscylliidae; genus Chiloscyllium; species Chiloscyllium plagiosum. Next base: position 29,949,662 of record NW_028270162.1, on the reverse strand, counting down.
GGCATGTTCTTGTCCTGCTTGGTTACAGAGGTTGCAACATCTGTTGAACTAATCCTGAGCTGGATATTACATGTCACCACTGGGTGTGTTTTTGATGAGAGGGCATGTAAAATAGATTGGGTAGGTTGCCCACCACCTTCTCATCACTTCAATCCCTTAATACAGGGTTTATGGGTACTAAAATCAGGAGCCTGTCCACCATATTAAAAGTAAATAATTAAGATTGAATGAATTTGTTAAAAACTCATTTGATTCTCATAATATTGTTGACATGGCAGTCCTGGCAGTGCCCACTAGAGAGCCCTGGCACTGACAGAACTATTAGAGTTACTGGCCAGTAGATTGGCTGGTAGCTCTGGACAATGGAAAGCCTCCCCACTCTGCAACACTTTCGTCCATCTACAGCATGTTATGTCAACTCATCACCAACATTTCCTCAGAGGATGGGAGGGAGTGAACCATCAGCCCCCTGAATCTCTGCTGTCCATCCTTTAGATTGTGCATACTGTCTTTGTGATATGTATGCTTGACAAGGTGTGCCAGTGATGTGTGTTTGTTTGCACTTTTTTATAGAACATATTTTAGGAACACGTGCTCCTACCTCCTATCTAATTCCAGATCGTAATGATATGCTCATTTCACTTAGTGCCTGCTTTTCACTTTCCTTCACATCCCTTATGGAACAACCTTCCTGGTCAGTAGACAGCCTTTGGATGAAGGAATGGGCAGCATGGGAATTTGTGCACAGCCCCTGCACAGCCAACCTTCTCCATGTACTTGTGAAGAGACATAATAAATACTGCACATTACTGAGTAGTGTCTCCTTTACAAACTGGGTGGCAGACTTACCACTATAAACTCTGCAAATGATGAGTCTGTTGTTTGTGTCTGAAGATTTGCATTCACCTAAATAAGTAAATTCTTAAATTTAGACATAGCGACCAAGGATTAATATCATGAAAAGTAGTTGAAGTAAGTTACTTTGTAAGGCTGCTTGAACATCCATTTGCTTAAGTGTGAATACATTTCAGGGAAGAAAGATTCTTCTTTACTTTGTGTCTGAAAATTATAGCACAGGTTTCAATACTGATTTTTTCAAAATTCATTCATGGGTATGTGAGCAAGCTGTCAGGCCAACATTTATTGCACATAGGCGAAAGTGAGGACTGCAGATGCTGGAGGTTAGAGCCAAGATTAGAATGGTGCTGGAAAAGCACAACAAGTCAGGCAGCATCCGAGGAGCAGGAGTAAGCGTTGATGAGCCTACTTCTTTAAATGCCAATTGTGCTACTGCAATATTGTAATATACAAATTCCAGGATATTGGTACATAATAATGATCGATTATATGTGTCCATGTCAGGTTCTTATCTATTCCTGATGAAGGGCTTTTGCCTGAAACGTCGATTTTCCTCTCCTCGCATGCTGCCTGACCTGCTGTGCTTTTCCAGCACCACTCTAATCTTGACTTATTGCACATGCCTAGTTACTTTCTTCGACAGCTGTAGTCATTGGGACACCTAAAATGCAGCTATGAAAGGTATTCCAGGACTTTGTCCTGCTGAAAGTAAGGGAAAGGCAATAAAGTACAAGTCACAATGGAGTGTGACTTGGAGGAGAGCTTGCAGGTGGTGGTGTTCCCATGTATCTGCAGCCCAGACTTGAAACACTCATTCTATTTCTCTCCAAGATACTGCCAGACCTGATGAGCTTCTCCAGCATTTTCCATATTTGCTTGCAGCCCTTTCCTTTTAGAAATTGTATGCTGCAAGTTTGGAAGGAGTTACCTAAAAGCATCTTGTAGATGGTATCCACTGTGCTTCAGTGCTGAAGAGATTGGATTGAATGTTAATTAAATCAGCTACTTTGTCTGGCTTTGGATGGTGCAGTATGTCTTGAGTGTTCTGGGACTATGCCTATCAAGCAGAGTGGAGGGCATTCCATTACACTCCTGAATAGTATCCTGTACATGGTGGATGTGGGGGAAATAGGAGGTAAACTACCTACCATCGAATTCATAGCCTCTCACCTGCTGTTGTAGTTATAGTATTTATAGATATTTCTAAACAATATAATTCAAAGATATTATTAGATAGCTCTGAATCAGAAATGGGACTTCAACCCAGTCCTCCTGGCTCAGAGACAGGGACAATACTATTGTGCCGCAAGCCTTGATCAGAGAATTTGTATGGCTGGTCCAGTTCAGTTTCAATTATAACTCCCAAGATATTGAAAGTTAGGGATTAATTGATGGTAATGGCAGTAAACATCAAGGAGAGATGGTTAGATTCTCTCTTGTTGGACACGGTCATTCTCTGGCATATGGTGTAATGTTATCTGCCATTTGTCAGCCCAAGCCCCCTGTATGTTATTTGGATCTTGCTGCATATGGACTCAGGCTGCTTCAGCACCTGAAGATTGCAAATGGCACTGAAAATTGTACATTCATCAATTTCTGCACTTATGAACTTACAAAGGGGAGGAGGTAATTAATGAAGCAGCTGAAGTTGGTTGGGCCTAGAACATTACCCTGAGGAATTCATGGGTTCATCTGGTACAGTGATAGTGTCCTTAACACTCAGACCAGGGTGCCTGGCTACAAAGTCATTTGCTCCAGAGGTATGGAATAGCATCTTGAAGCAGATTGTGTAGGAAAATTTCGACCCCTAGGAACTCCTGAAGTTCTGTCCTTGGATTGAGATCATTGACTCTAACACTTACAACATCTTCCATTGTGCTAGGGTATGATTCCAACCAGCAGAATGTTTACCCTAATTGTCAATGATTCCAGCTTTGCCAGGACTCCTCGATGCCATACCACATCAAATGATGCCATGATGATAAGGGCTGTCACTTCCACCTCACTTCTGGGGTTCAGCTGATTTGTCCATGTTTGGACCAAGGCTGCAATGAAGTCAGAGGCTGCATGGCCTTGTGGAACCCAAACAGAGCATCAGTGAGCAGCTTATTATTGAGCAAGTGCAGCTTTATGGGTCTGTCAATAACCCCTTCCATCACTTTGCTGATGATCGAGAATAGACTGATGGGGCGGTAATTGGCTGGGTTCGATTTGTCCTGCGTTTTATTTACAGCTCAAATTTTCGGGTAGATGCCAGTGTTGTAGCTATACTGGAACAACTTGGTTCAGGGCACGGCTGCTTTTGGAGCACAAGTCTCTATTTCCATTGCTAGAATGTTGTCAGGTCCCATAGCCTTTGCAGTATCCAATGTCTCCAGGCGTTTTTTGATTTGCAAACATCTACTTTTCATATTTGAGTAGCCTTATTATTATTGTAACAAATGTTTTTGTTTCACTATTATTACTTGTGAGGCTTTCATTTTCTTGCACTTATTAGGATCCTGAAGGTTATATCATTGAGATAAAAAAAGACTCCTTTTGTACCTGGCTGTGTTGTTACAATTCTCGAAGTGCTAGACGGTGTGACTTAGAAACAAAAATGGAAGTGTTTAATTTTCTAACCATAGACATTACTGTCATTGATGATTGCAAAAAAATTACAATGAAAGGAACAAAAATAGTATGCCAGAAAATCTATACAGAAATGAAAATTCATAATGATGGAAAAAGCTATTAATAACTGACCACATGAATCCAAATTCTATTAAGATCTTTTAAAAACAATTTTTGCATTCCTAGATCATTCCAAGGATAAAATTGGCAAGAAAACAGCGCAAGAAATTGAATATGAAGCTTATGAAGAAGTATATCATCAACTCAGAAATCTGACTGGAAAGGAAAACCTTTACAATCTAGGCCCTGAGTTCGTTGCCACGGAGGAGAAGAACTATGCACTATTTAATTTTATAAATGAAATTAACATTCAACTGGAACATAAACAAGAAAAGATCCAAAATATTAAGGTATGTACAATATTGTCATGACAACACAAAGCACCAATTTTCTTTTTGTAATGATGTTTCATTTTTGTTTCACAAAGAATTACAGCTATGCAAATACACAGACAGTAGATTACATCATCACTGAACAATTTATCCAGCAGCAGTGTACAATACAGGAATGACTTGAAGATGAATGTAGGAAATAGGAGGATAAGCAGACCCTTTGGTCTATTGAGCTTTTTTTGCTATTCAATACAATATTGACTGATCTTGGGCTTCAGCTTCATTTTCCTACTTGTTCCTATATCTCTTGACCAAAAGTCTGTCTGTGCTGTTCTTAAATATATTCAATGATGTAGTATCTACAATACTTGTGGTATAGAATTCCAAGGATACATCTCTGTCCAAAATGACTGACCCCTTATCTTGAGACTATGCCTAATGGTTTAGACTCACCAACCTGTAGAAACAATGCCTCAGTATCAACCCAATTAAACACCTTCAATATATTGTATGTTCTAATAAGTTACCTCTTGATCTTCTAAAATCTACCAAATATAGCTCCAATTTACTCAGACTCTTTTCATAGGACAACCCCCTCAACCCAGGGATCAATCATTGCATCCAATGCCAAGATATATTTCTTTAAATTTGGAGAACGAAACTGAAATTATTATTCCAGATTTGTCCTTTTCAAAGCTCTGTTCAAGAGTTGTCACAAGATTTCTTTATTCCCATATTTCATTCCCTTGCAATAAAGGCTAACATGCCATTTACTATCCTAAATGCTTGTTGTACCTGCATGTAATCACTTGTATTCCTTGTATGAGCACACTTAAATCCATCTGAACCTCAATATATACAAGTTTCACACCTTTTAAAAAATATTCTGCTTTTCTGTTTTTGTTATTGTGTATGCTTTTCTATTCATACAACCAAAGCAATTAGCCTCACACTTAGCCACATTATACTCTATTTGCCATCTTGTCACCCAGTAAATTAATCTCTATATATTTCTTTGCAGCCTCTCTGTGTCGACTGCATAGCCTACTGTTATACCTAACTTTGTGCCATCAGCAAACTTAGATATATTACTCTACCTGTGCATCTAACTCATTAATATCGGTTGTAAATGACTGAGGGCCAACAATGATTCTTCTGTCACTCCTCCAGTCACAGCCTGACAACTTGAAAATGCCCTGTTTGTGCCTTCCATGAAAGTAACAAAGTTTCAGCATTCATTACTGTTGAAGACCACAATTAATATTCTTCTGAATCTAGTAGGATGCATGAGGAAGTACAATGTATTACAGTTCCAATGAGGTAGACTTTCAAATTGTAATGTAATTTTTGAGCAAAACTTGGCATTATGAATTTGACATAAATTACAAAAAAAGGCCTAATTTAATTTCCGTTGTTTGCATTTTATCACCATCATGCATTGAAAATCTACCTCCCTGTGCTGTGCCATGAAGTAGTAGAAACTTAGTCAGAGGATAACACCAAACTGAGTACGGTCACATCTTACAGAAAGGGAGTGATCTCTTCATCACACGCCCATACTGTTTTTCTGGATTTGATGGCCAGTTGTAATGGCAGAGGTCTAGAAGCTAAATATGCACCTTACTGACTTATACAAAAAAAAGAAACTGATAAACTAATAGACTTAATGGGAGTGACATTGATCTTTATCAGTAGCAGGTTTGAAGTTACAAAAGAATAAATTGTATTCCTGTGATACCTTACCACCTTTTCAGACATTCCAAATTACTTTATAAGCATTGGATTACACAGCCCTGGTGTTGTATTTTCATGTAACAAGCTCTCACAAACAACTAATGAGAGGTCACGCTTTCAAGGTGAGAGGTGGAAAGTTTAAGGGGGATACACACGGCAAGTACTTCACACAGAGGGTGGTGGGCATCTGGAATGCGTTGCCAGCAGAGGTGGTAGAGGCAGACATGGTAGATTCATTTAAGATGCATCTGGACAGATGCATGAGTAGGTGGGAGCAGAGGGATACAGATGCTGAGGAATTGACCGACAGGTTTAGACAGTACATTTGGATTGGCTCAGGCTTGGAGGGCCGCAGGGCCTGTAAATTTTCTTTGTTCTAATGAACAGGTAATTAAATCTGAGGACAAAAGTTGGCCAGGATACTGAAAGAGCTCCCTGTTCATCTTCAAGTTTTCCATGAGATCTTTTACATTTACCTCAGCAAAGGGAGACAGCCACATTTAACATGGCGTTCAAATTACGGTGCCTTTGAAAATACAGCATTCCATCAGTGTTGCACTGAAGTGTCAGCCTATATTATATCCTCAATTCCATTGTTGTGAATTGAATGATTTTTTAGGAAATATGTATTTTTTTTATTTAGCAGTGCTAATTGTGAGCTTGGTTGGCTAAACTTTGATGTTCTTTTAACATCAAGTATGCTACTAACACTAAAAATAACCTTTGTTCTTTGAACAGCATCTCTGGTGCAAGCACTAGCTTTGATTCATGTTCTAATCTCAGGCACCATCCATCAGCCAGTGCTTTAAAATTAATTCATCTTTCCGAAGAGTTTAGCAGGTAAAGAAAATATGTGATCTGGTACAAAGCCATATAGACTGCAGAAAACCTCGTAGGTAAAAACAAGGACTGCAGATGCTGGAAACCAGAGTCTAGATTAGAGTGGTACTGGAAAAGCACAGCAGGTCAGGCAGCATCCGAGGAGCAGGAAAATTGATGTTTCGGGCAAAAGCCCCGATGAAAGGCTTTTGCCCGAAATATTGATTTTCCTGCTCCTTGGATGACGCCTGACCTGCTGTACTTTTCCAGCACCACTCTAACCTAGACTGCAGAAAACCTCATGTTTGGTCTTTGAATACAGTAGAGTCTTCATTATCTGATTGACAAACTTCCTTCTTCTGAACATCCAGGAAAATTTTCATGAAATAATGAGAAATCAAAAATACATACTGTTTAATATTGATCTTGATCTCTGCACTAAGAACATATCATAACATATAAGTCACTAACAATGACATTTAGGACATTAATTTTCAACAAATTTTGTTCACTTATTATTGTATTTTTAATATACAGAATGAAATATTGCAAATTGAAAATCAGCGCAAGCAAAGTGAGGAAGAATTGCATGGTTCAATAAAGGAAGTAGAGGTATCATTGCTCTCTCTCGTAATGTAGAAAGATCATGTGTTCTTAATTGGTCTAGACTGAAATATCTTCATCTATGTCGCTACTTTTTCTCTTTAACTAAACTGTCTGTTTCAGTCCCTCTTCCATCTCTCTATATCTCTTGTTATTTAACTGACTCCTTAGCACACAGTAGAGCAGTTGACTTTACTCTGATAAAAAGATACTCTGATAGAATAATTGGAAGTAGAGGAAGAGAAAATAAAGAAGGTGTATCATTAGTATAAGGGTAAGATGTGAACAGGTCTCAAGGAGCCACTCATATCTATTATTGTTATCAGAGAATGTTTTAAATTATTTGATAAGATTAATCATAGGAATAATCCCAACAAGAAAGAAACAAAGATTCTCATTTATGTAAGGTCTTGTTATATTGTTAGGAACATCTCAAAGAATTCAAGAGTCGTGAGGTGATGTTGCAGCTGTATAGGACCTTGGTAAGGCCACATTTGGAGTACTGTGTGCAGTTCTGGTCGCCTCATTTTAGGAAAGATGTGGAAGCTTTGGAGAGGGTGCAGAGAAGATTTACCAGGATGTTGCCTGGAATGGAGAATTGGTCATACGAGGATAGGTTGAGGTTCTAGGCCTTTTCTCATTGGAACGGCGAAGGATGAGGGGTGACATGATAGAGGTTTATAAGATGATCAGGGGAATAGATAGAGTAGACAGTCAGAGACTTTTTTCCCCGGGTACACAGAGTGTTACAAGGGGACATAAATTTAAGGTGAAGGGTGAAAGGTATAGGGGGGATGTCAGGGGTAGGTTCTTTACCCAGAAAGTGGTGAGGGCATGGAATGCGCTGCCTGTGGGAGTGGCAGAGGCAGAATCATTGGTGACCTTTAAGCGGCAATTGGATAGGTACATGGATAGGTGCTTAAGCTAGGACAAATGTTCGGCACAATATCATGGGCCGAAGGGCCTGTTCTGTGCTGTATTGTTCTATGTTCTATGTTCAAAGCATTTCTTCAATAACTTTTACAGTAGCTGGTACAAAGTCAAATAAAGTAGCTAATTTGCATAACACAATCCCAAATGCAGCATGAAAATTAATAAGTAGAAAATGATCTTTTTTGGTGATTTTGGTTGACGAAGCCATTGTTTAAAAACCTGGGATTTTTTTAGGTTCACTTGAATGCAGGCAAACAGCTCTGTTTAGCGTTGAAGACAGAAAGATGGAAGGATAGAGTGAAATGTCGCAGTGGACTAGGTAGACAGAGGAAGGAGGAGGGAATATAAACATTGAGGAGGAGAAATATAGGGATGATCTGTGAGAAAGCCAGCAAACTCTTAGCTGGGTGAGGAAATATTACATTGTACTTCTCCCCACCTGATCCCTATTAGAGTGTTGGACTTAACGTACCATTTCCTTCTAAAGTCTATTTCATCTCAACAAAAGATGAGAGGTGGTAGTAAATTGAGAAATTGATTAATTCATTAGGAATGGGAGCATACTTTTTCTTTTCTGAGTCTGGAAAGGAGAGACCCTTGAGAAGGAGAGAAGAGAAATTGTTAAGAAAGGGTACCACTTCCCCTTGGTCTCGAGGACCCTGTTTGCTATAAGTACAGCAAATTCTTTACTAGATCATTCTCTTCACTAGAGGTGTTGCTATAGACACTGAAAATAAATCTGCTTAAAAACCTAAGTTATTTAAGAAGTGTTCTGTGAATCTCACTTTTTTCTGTGGAGGTATAAAAAGTATATCTTAATTTTTTTTTCTCAAGTTACTTGTACTTGCTAGCAAGATAATAAAATAGTTGACATTATCTTGTATTATTATTGAAAAATTTTGATAACTTGTAAAGTAGAAAATAAGTTGTCTGTTGTCTGCAGGATTCTCTGGAAAATACAACCCAACAGATTAATAACTATGAAGTTATGCAAACGCAAGTTAACAAAACATTAGATGAACTGAAATCAAACATAGAGTCCCTTTGCAAGAAAATATATTGCGACCTATCCCCGATCCAGCAGAAATTATGTGGTAATGATGGCATTTTAAACTACAATGCACTCGAGTACTTAGGTGAGTGCAATACAATTTTGCTGCTATTAAACAGAAAGAGGAGGTAAAAATCTGGTAGATCAAAAACAGTAGTTCGCAAACTGGGGGTCATGGTATTGATATTGGAATGGAGTGGAGGAGAGTGTGAAGAGGATAGGCTGTCTAAGGTGGACAGTCAGCATGTCAACCTTGCATAACCATACAAAGTGCACTAAAAGTCTGGAGTTCTTCTCTTTCCAGGAAACAGATAAAATTTCAGATGAGTTGTTTTAATGTACATATTGACATAACACACAGTGATCACCACTCAATATTTCAATTGTTGGTGATTTCTAAAATTGAAAGTTGGACTACTCAAAATGCCTCTGATGTACAGTAACCAATTAAATGGTTCTAGTCCAGCATTCAGTTATAGAAATTGAAAACCCTATCCTTGAAGTTAAACCACAAAATAATTTTCAAACAAAAGTTTTTTCAACTGAAAAGACAGATGAATATGATCAAAGAAGATTAAGTGCTGCCTGATTCTTCTGACGGCAACCCCTTTTCATCACTGATGATGACAATTAACAGTGAATTTTAAAAGGCATCTGGATGGCTATATGAATAGGAAGGGTTTAGAAGGATATGGGCCAAGTGCTATCAAATGGGACTAGATTAATTTAGGATATCTGGTCAGCATGGACGAGTTGGACCGAAGGGTCTGTTTCCATGCTGTACATCTCTATGACTCTAAGATCAATAGCTGTGTTGTGGTAAAGATTTTGCAAGAATCTCCTAACTAAGGAAAAGAGGCTGCACAGTGTTGAAAAAGTCCAAATCACCAACTCCCCATCATTTCAATGATTAGCATTTCCTGATTTTACTGGGCTACTTGACTGACATATTTAATAGGCTGTCGAGAGTGTGGTGCTAGAAAAGCACAGCAGGTAAGGCAGCATCCGAGAAGCAGGAGAATTGATGTTTAGGAAGGGTTTATACCCAAAACAACGATTCTCCTGCTCCTCGGATGCTGCCTGACCTGCTGTGCTTTTCCAGCACTAGACTCTTGCCTCTGATCTCCAGCATCTGCAGTCCTCACTTTCTCCATATTTGATAAGCTAAATGATCTTAACCTTTGTAAGGTAAAACTTATTTTCATCATTTGCTAAAAAGTAGAACTTTGCCAAGAAAACTTCTTCATTTGGATTCAGTACGTTCGGCAAGACAATTGTGACACTGGTCCTGACATTGTTTTCTATTATTAATATGGACTGTGAAATGTCAGTGGACAAAGTTAAAAATATTATTCAGGAGAATTTGCTTCAGCTTTGTACAAGTTGCAGCAGATATTTTCCTGGAAAGTGAGCAAATAAATTGTAGAATTCACTGTTTGCAATTTGATTTCAGAAGACTTTGCATAAAAAGCTAAGATTGTTTTAAATCTGAATGAGATGTTTTATCAATGGTGTTGATGACTCCATTTTGGAAAGGTGATCTTAAAGTCATGCCTCTTGATTAGTTTTGACTGTGAACTCAAAATGCATTTCCTGGGATGTTCCAAAGAGCTGTTAAAATACTTGCTCACTTTGCTTCAACATCTAACATAATTTCTTTCACTAATTTACAAAAAAATTAAGTTACTGAATTGCTTGACTCTAGAAACAAAAATAGAGATTGTTGGAGAAACTCAGCAGGTCTGGCAGCATCTATTGAGAAAAATAACTCATAAAAAGTTATTTTTTTAACTTTGTTACCTTTTAGAGTCCAGTGACCCTTTATCAGAATGGATCTGATGCAGGGTTACTGGACTTGAAACGTTAACTCTGTTTTTCTCTCAACAGTTGCTGTCAAACCTGCTGTGTTTCTCCAGCAATTTGTTTTTGTTTCAGATTTCCAGCATCTGGACTTAGAAACTGAAGGATAATTATAACTTTCACATTTGAACCAAAACATTCTGTGATAGCAATCTGATTCATCCTACTCACAGAGCTGAGGGTGAGTCATCAAGCATTCTATTATGTTCAAGGCTATTCAGTTGTATAATACAGGTGCTGTGCTATTTATGTTGCCCTCTGTTAGAAACAATATGCTATGGTAGTCAAGAAGATAAAATCTTCTTGTTGTGTGAAAAATATAGAGGGGCAGGTGGTGAAATAAATCTTCACAAGTTGTGTGAAAGGAGTTAATGGGAAATTGGTAACCCGTATAACACTGTTATTGACCTAATTGGAAAAGATAATCAGGGTTGGTTCAAAATTAAATGTTAATTTTGTGCCAAGGCCCAAGACTAATGTCATTCTGTATCACTGTTGCACAAGGTAATTGTTCTGAAGGGGTCAATGTTTATGTTGCATTGATTTCACCCTTTCCACAAATATCAGACAAGGTTCCAGCTTTTAGAGGGAGTAGATGCATCTGTACCAACTCTTTAATGTCCTGGTAATTATGCCTAACCAAATGTAGTTGTATTATACTATCATACAATAAAACGTTCTGTTATCCCAGAACAGTATAAATTCTGTATGATGGTGTAACCTCTACCAATAATCACTAGATAGGCTTAACGCAAAGCAAAGGTAGAGGATGGATAGCAGTGAGCTACCTCAAACAACACTCAGCCAGTGCCACATACTAGCTGAGATGGCAGTTCCCACAAGGTACCAACAGTGCATTCATGAGGGACATGGATAGGATGAATAGCCAGGGTTTTTTTTCCTCAGGTGGGGAGTCCAAAACTTGAGGGCATAGGTTTAAAGTGAGAAGAAAAAAATTGCAGAAGGATCTGAGGGGTAACTTCTTCATACAGAGGGTGGTGAATGTGTGGAAAGAGCTGCAATGGAAGCTGGTACAATTACAACATTTAAAAGACATCTGGATGGGTACATGAATAAGGTTTAGAGGGATATGTACCAAACGCTGGCAAATGGAACTAGATTAATTTAGGATGTCTGGTTTACACAGGTGAGTTGAGAACAAAAGGTCTGTTTCAGTGCTGAATGATTCTATGACTATCTAGGGATTAAAAAACCTCAATCGCTGTAGGTAGTTCTATAACTCGATGGTTGCATTCTTGTGCAACCCTGCATTATAGAAAAGTTGCGCTTTAGAAACAATGCTTAAAATGTTGGCAATGTAATTGCATTACAACCAACACACGTTTTCAAAGTTCACGCTTTAGAAAGTGTCCCCAGTTTGTCAATCGCGTTACAGTAAATTCTCGTTAACAAAATACATGTTATAACAGAACAACCTGTAATTCAATATTATTTTTCTGAAGGAGCTATGATGTATGCTATAATCTGACTGCACACAAAGTTCCCCACTACAGGCAAAGTATTTTCACTTCAGCCTCAAACTCATGTGTTTGAGACTATTGGAAAGGACATCAGCTATATCTGAACTTACTATCCCTCCTGGAATTGTTGGGGATCGATCAAAATCATCATCTGTCTATTGGTGATGAAAAAAGCATGCCGGCCTTTGACAGGAGACTTTAAATTGCAATATTAGTCGCAAACAGAGCAGGAATACAAACTGAGCTTTGCTATGGCAGAAGTTTTTTTTTATGCTGCATTTATTTGGCTGTGCCATCTTTAATGCACACTGCATGTGTTGTGGCCTGGGCCCTCCATACTTGATCAATGTAACTGTCAGACCCTCCAGCTCACCTCTGATCAGATGTGGATACTTTATGTCATAAAGCAACATTATAAACTACAGTTCTGATTGGTTACAGCAGCTCTGGAGAGGGACTTGACACAGTGGCAGCTAGAGCTTGAAATTGACAGGTATGAATGGGAGGAATATTTTATGATTTATTCTTTTATGTTAATTTTTGGAATAATGCGATAGCCCTGAGGCAGGTTTTTCATCCAGTTACTTGAGAAACTGGCAGCTTCCTCAACTCCTTCCAGTTCGCCTATGCCAACTTCCAATCCAGCTCATGCCACACCCCCAACTGAAAACAGGGAGTGAGGACAGCCGTTTAATAAGCTCCCGTTCATGGAGCCAGGAATTTTGCTGCCTCCTTCCACCTACATGGAAATGAAAGTTGGAGTATGTGGCTCCTGTCACCACACTGGAACTGAAGGTCTTTGCTGATGATATGAGCACTGCGCATCCAGAATAGGAAATCAGCACCCACTCTATATACAACAGTTTGTGCGGTGCAGCTAATGCCATTGTTGTGTACTGGCCGACTACTGAATGCTGTCCACTCAGTTGCTCGCCGCATTCCTTTACTTGCTGTCCCTCACTGGTCCACTTGCCAGTTCCCACACTTAACAGCTGGTGTTAATTACAAGTCAAGGAATGAAACTGAGTGAGAAATGTTTATTTCAATAACAGTGTAAACTGGGCAGAGGTTAATTGCCCAGAGTGGGCTAAATATATTCTGCAATTATAAAGATTATTAACATAATCGCAATGTATATCTGCAGAAATGAAATGTATAAATTCTTGACCGGTTTTAGGAATGAAGAAGACATTTTCAGTAATGCCATAGGCACTGCAACTGCATGTGCAGTTATGTTGGCAGCAAACACAGCCTTTTTTTAAATTACAGGATTTCTTAAAATACATGACACACTTGAGATCTGTCCAGTTCTGTAAACCTTAATGCTGAACTCTCCCTTCTCCATCCAGGTTCAATATGCACTGCATGTTTAGCACTATTAACATAATCAAGGCTGATCCAGGAAATTTCTACAGATCAGCTTTTGATGAAATAGAATGGGTACTAATCTCAGCACACTGACCACAACCTCATTCTAAGCAGTCCTCAGGACAAGATAAAAATTGCAATTGAGTTGGTTAAGTAATTTCTTCTAGTAAATATATAAAATTTTAATGTTAGAGTTAAAAGTATGTTTTTAGATGAAGTGTGACTCTTGCTGAACCACTCACAATTTAAATACAAGCTGACTTTTAAAATTAAAGTTCTAATGCACCCCACAAGTTTGATGTTAAAGAACGTTATACTTTAAAGCAAATCTGAGACTAATGTATGTACATATAGAGACTTTTAACAGGTGGAATGCGTGGGTTTGGTGGGGAATAATTACTGGTGAAATTGTCAGCACATTTGCATAGATTCTCTACAGTATGGAAGCAGGCCATGCAGCCCATATCAATCCTCCGATAAGTATTGGACCTAATCCCTGCACTTCCTATTGACAATCCACCTGACCTACATATTTGTGGATTGTGGGAGGAAGGTAGAACACCCAGACACAGGGAGAACATGTAAACTTCATACAGACAGTCACTTGAGGCTGGGGTTGAACCAGTGTTGGTGTTGGATTGTCCCTGGTGCTGTGAGGTAGTAGTGCTAACCACTAGCCACACTGGGAAGCTAGCCTGTTGACTTGCTTATTTAAATTGACCATGTTGGATTGTATACACCACAACCTCTCAGAAGACAGGTTTCAAATGAGAATGTAATAATTGTTAAATTCATCTAAAATTTCACCTTACTTTCCTCTTTAATGTCTTGTCTATGGACTTCCTGAAACTTGCCAGTGAAGGCAAGAAGTATCGAAAACATAGTATGATGGTATCTCTGCCTGAATGAAGCCTAGAAAGTGCACCATACATATAATCCCAAACTCCACAGACACTCTGCCTGCACCACTAATACCATTCATATTTGTTAAGCTTAAACTACAAACTGGTTGCTGGAGAATGCTAAGTCTGTCTTTGCCTCACTAAACCACAAGGTTATTTATTTATCTGCATGCTCTGTACTCATATTGTACATTGGTGGAATTTTGTCTGTTAATTGAGGTGTTCTTCATGTTACATGCTATTGCTAAAAAGCACCCATATAGTTTGTTCTTAAAGGAGAAGGCTGTCCACAGCCATCAAGAAAGAATCTCCACCGATGATAAACTCATAATATGCTGTGCTGCCTCACTGGTCCTGAGGATCTCGCCCTCCAAATCATTGAAACAAAGGGCAAAATAAAGGTGCACAAGGGAGAACTTGGTGGCTTTGTGGCCCAAAAAGCTAAGTGTAATCTTTCACTTTTTTCCTGCAAATTGTTTATGCACATTCATTGAATTTTATTCAGGTACATCTGCCCAAGAGCAGCATGGCACTGTACTGGCCTTGTTACTGTGTGCACAGCCACATGCCACGCCCTTCCATTATTAACATGTTTTCTTTCTCTTCATGTAGCGGCTCCCAAAATGATGAAGCTGTCACCAAGACTAACAGGAAACTGGTTTGTTAAATGAACACACATAATGCAGGCATCATCTTAGCAACACCCCAAAGAGACTGGACAGACAGAATCTTAAAAGGGAGGTCACTCTCTTTGGGCAGCAGCCTCCTCATCTCTGGTGTCATGGGTGAGGCAAGCACTGAACTTTGGGTAGCCTGTGCTGCTATCTGATAGAAGTACCTTGCTCTCATGTGTCAAAAATATTCCTCTGACAAACAAGGCATTGGTGAGCTGAAGTCTGACAAATGTAGCAAATGCTACTATTGTGGTAATCTATAAACGACATAATTTTGTGTAAAGCTGACAGCAAAGTATTTAGCCTATGTTGAAAAATATCATTCTTAATCAAAATGAAGTGTGTGGTGCCACATACCTGCCATTTTTCCCCTCTCTTTGAACTGCTGTTCCTTCCTTAAATCCAGTATACTCGTTGGTAGATACTCAATGGTACTTATGATGCATATGATTGGATCTGGAGCTGATATTCAGGGACAGCCATAACTCTGGATATCTGAGTGAAAGAAGTTCTCTGTTAAAAACAAGCAAAAAATTAAGCAAATCTATGGTTTTAAAACACAGGACTGTTAAGTATTTATCACCAAATACACTGTCATGATCTGCATGGAAAATCCCAGAAGCACAGACTTGAAGCAGCTGAATAAGATACAAAGAGTCGACCAGCAATAAACCATGGAGAGTATACCTTCGGACTTACTAGCATCAATTTAAATAATTTTCGATCCATAATGCATTCTTGTGCGGCCTTGCAATTTGGCTTGAAACAAAGTTGCCAAACCTTTTCTGCGGTGGAATCAACTGTGCAGTGTTGTCATACTCAGAATTTTCTGCCTATTTCTACCATGCTGAGCTGCCACAATGTGAGGAACAAATAAGCTGGGAATTGACCCCAGAAATGAGTATTTTATCAATGACTTACATTACTACTAACACCCTGGGGGTGGTGCTACTTAGCTATTGTAAATCTTTCTCAAGCAGCTGTTCCAGGACAAGCTGGGTTTCACTGCAGGCCTACAAGTATATTTTACCCATGGTGAATTGAGAACTTTTCTTCCCAGTAGGGAGCATCAAGCACCAAGAGTACGCATCAAATATTCAGGCATATGACAGGAAAGTCATTACTGACACTCCTGGCATACATCTACCCTGCTGAGAGTGCTAAGTTAGAAAATTAGCCCTATAAAACAGCTCTGTAAATGCCAAAGCAGTGAAATCTTAAACAAGTAAAATTGTTACAGGATCTACAACATTTTTCTCCATAATCTTTGTTTTATATAGTTCTTGTAAAGTGTTTTTTCTTTCTCTCATAGACTTTCTCTTATGCATGGCATTTTTTTTTTAAAACTGATATTGTTGAAAACTATCTTTCATTCCAGAAAACATTGTAGAAATAAAAAGATATGAAATTGGCAACCAAAGTAGAAATTATGATTACTGTCCTAAACCCATTCAAAATTATTAGGAAAGAGAACAGATGAGCTGCATTGAAATAAAAATTTTCATGTTCTCACAATATCTTAAAGTGCCTCCAACCAATGGACTACTTTTTAATGCAGTTACTATATTTTAGCCAAATGTAACAGCTAATATTTACAAGCAGCATGTTGTCTTAAATGGCAGCGACCAATTCTGTTCCAGGGGTGTTGGTTGAAGGATAAATATTGACTGTGATATCTGTATGCCTTGGTCTTCAGAAAAGTGCCATTGGATATTTTACATTAACCTAAACAATCAGACAGAGCCTAATTTTATTGGATTTCATGAGAAAGACAAGAGCAGCAACTTACATTTATACAATACCGTTCACATAGAAAATGTCCCAAGCCACTTAACAAAATGAGTGATAATTAAATAAAACACAAAGAATGCTGAGTCAAAGAAAGATGTATTAGGAAAGTGACCTCAAACTCAAAAAGATTTGAGTTTTACAGTGAATAGGCAGTTGGGAGCTTTGAGAAGAAAATTCCAGAGTCTGGGGTATAGCTGATTAAAAGCACAGCCACCAAAGGTGATTAATGAAGGGTTTTAAAGTTGAACGAAGTTTCATAGTTAGGGGAAGGCCATGAAGGATTTAAACATGAAGATGAAAATTTGAATTGACAAGTTTTTGAGGGATTACAGATCAGCAAGAGCAGACCCAATGATTAAGGTGATTTTTACTGCAAGATAAGGTAAGTGCAACAGAGATTTGTGTGGAGTGAAGTTAACATTGCGTGAATGGTATGTCACAAGCCAAGCAAGCAGTGTAAATGTTGAGTTAGAAGGTGACAAAGGTAGATATGAGGGTTTTAGCAACAGCTAGACAGAGGGGAGCAATGTTATAGGTGATTGAAGTGAGCAGTTTTGTGATGGAGGAGACATGGGATTGGAAGTTAGCACAACAATAAGCAAGACAGAATGTGAATAGTCTGGATGAACCTGAGATAGTGACGAATGAGGAAGATGGAATCAGTAGATCGTTCTGCTGTAACGTGTGTTTCGTTAACCTAAATTCATTATAACACAGTTGACAAATTGGGGACACTGTTTCTAAAGTGTGAAGTTTTGAGGTGTGTATTGGTTATAACGTGATTCTGGCCCCATTAGTTTAAATGGTGCTGCTATTACACAATTTTCTCATAACACAGAATTGCAAGAGAACAGAACTACTGTGCTATTGCAGAACTGACTCCATGGAGTTTATCACAAGGTTGAAATTGATGGATCTGTTTTTTCAAGTGTTTAATTGGAGCCAATGTTTAGACAACACTCATAAATGTAAAGGTTGGTGGGAGAAGCCTGAGAGATATGATGGAAAGGATGTTGTTAATCACGTTCAGTGGAGCAGGAATTCTTAAACTAGAGTTTGCAAATCTCCCTGGGGTCACAGATATTGCATTTCATGTCCCAAGCTCCTCTTCTTCCAAGGCAGCAAATGCAGCTGAAGAGAGGAGATGACCTAGTCCAAAGGTTCAGGCAGCACAGTTCTGAACCCATTGGATCAATTCCACCAACAGCCTGAAGTGCACTTGAACATCAGAAACCAGTTTTAACAGGGAGTTTGAAAGGACCTGGGGAAGGTTACACACTGATTTTGCGTAAGACAAGTGTAATTCAGTCACTGACTGTGTGCATGAAAATGCTATGAAGACACATAGTGGATGAATCAGGAAGGTGAAAGACAGTTTCAAGTATTGCTGTGGTTTCTGCTCCTGTCTGTCTGTTGAACAGGTACTTTTGATTGCATGAATGTGGAGTGGAGGATGGGGTTTGTGAAGAGGTGCTGATAATGAGTGATTGTAAAGGGAAGAATGATGGAGAGGGGCTTTGGGAAGAATGCTGTGTGTGGTGAGGGGAAGACTTATCACAATTTGTATGAGGAGTGGTAGAGAGGAAGGTTACTGAATCTTCTGTCAACAGGGAATACGAAGAACCCTACTGAAATTCATGAGTTCATAAAATAATAAAATTTTTACAAAGTACTTTGAAAATGCTGATTTTCATATTTAATGTCAAGCTATAATACATAAGCATTAATTAGAAACTGAATGTTACTATAATGTTTTATTCTTGTTTTAATTTTGTTAGCATCTGAGATTCTATTAATTTTCAAGTCTTAAACTGGGGTCTCATTGGTGTTCTGTGACATAGCCTTTTGTTGCTGTTGCAAGACATAAACTTGGAAACATTTGAAGAGACACTTTTAGGAAAAACTGCATGATTTCAGATACAACAATAGTCAAGAATGCTGTTTTCAAAGAAACAGCATTTGAAATTTGCCAAACAGAAGGATAATTTTGAGCAGATGGCAATGATGAAATTTTTGAAAGCGAGTGCCATAGTCTGAGGAGGCAATCATCTATGGTGTTAGCTATCATTGGGGCTAGGAAGGGAATCTTAGTAACTTAGTCAAAGGAGCGGCAGTTAACTCTCCTGGACAATTTTGAGATGGAAAAAGGATAAGAGAAAGACAAGAAAAGGCTGGTGGTTCAAGGTGAGTGATGAATAGAATTGGCATGTTAGCCAAAGTAAATGGAGATGCACAGAGATAGCTGCAGAGTAGGAAGTCAGCACTTTTAATGGTACAGCATTTCTTTAGTTCAAAACTGAACTGTCAAGAATAAAAATGGGTAATGGTGGAATTAATTAGCAAGTCAGACAGTTTCTGAGGAACTCTTCAAAGATCACCAACCTGAAACATTAACCCTTTTGCTGCAAGCTGGTGCTGACTGACCTGCTGCAAATTTCCAGTGTTTTCCATTCTTGTTTCAGAATTCCAGCATCTGTAGTATTTTATTACTGAATTGTCAGGCCTGGAGTGCTTCCATGGAGTTAAGATGAATTATTCCAATGTCAGATTCCTTTATATCACAACTATAAAATAATCTCAACAAATTCAACCACTGATACATTTTACAAACTGGTACTGTAATGCCTATTATTTCTTGAAACTTTCATATTTGTTACTTTACAGGCATAATAGAAAGAAAATCCATTGACATGCTACAGAAAAATATGCTGATACTCCAAATAGCAGAATTGCAGAAGGAAAGTCCCCCACTTAGTCCTGCAAGTAGTGCAACGAGTATTCCAACAGTGAATATCCTGACAGCTGGTACAGAGCTGATCAGGTTCATGAAACCCATAAAAATCATTCCACCAATAATAGATGACGAGGTTGAAGTTGAGACAGAGATAGAAACTGGTAATTAAATGCTAGTTAACCATTTCAGATATTCTGACTATTCTCATTTAGTACTATACAATAATATCTGGCTCATCTTTCTTGTCCCCCAACAGATGCTGAACTTTTATTTCCCTTGAATTATTTCCAACTGCGTGAATTGGTTTTGAGTGAATTAGAAGGGGCAAAGTAAGGAACAATGGCATTTCAAAGGATAACAAAGGTCAATTCCAAAGGATATCATGTCTGATCCTGTTAGAAAAGTAAAACATAAATAAACTTTTTTCAAGCGAATAAAATTAAATTAGTTATTCGTACACTTGTTTTTCATTGTTAGTCTGCTATGCCTCTGAGTTATTCCTCAAAAAAGTTCCTATGTTATGCACCAATTTTCTGATATGTAGCTTCTGGCCAGTGACTCTTCAAACTTGAAAACCAACTTACAGTATTCCAAGGCCTAAAGGAAAATCCTTACTTTGTATTCTGGCAAATCTTTCCAATATCTTTTGACCATCTTTCAATGCTCATGAAATCTCTTAGTGCTTCAACATTGATCCTGCTAATCAACTCACAACTTGGAGCATCTTTTACTGGCTTCTGAACTTTTAAAAAGATCACATAAAAAGTCAAATATATTGAAGTAAATGTTAGGGTACAATTAAAATTTCCACAAGAAAATGGGCACAGCCACCTAACATGAACTTGCCAATAGTGCTGGCATTCTCATATAAACCTATCTATCTCATAATTATATGTATTGTCTGAAGCCTGATCAAAATCATTTTCACTGGTAAATGCCAATATTTACATAGCTATTAGCCACTAGGTAGCACTTATAAATCACTCAACATACTGTCAGATAAAACATTTCAGCTACCTTTTTCTCAGGAATTGAAATTTCTTTAATTGAAGCGTCAGGTGTTGAGCAAACAATCCTATTTCACAATGTTCATGATAAATATACCCATCAAATTATCTTTTAATAACTTCATTAAAAGTTAGCTTCAAAACTTCTGCCTCTCTGGACTGGTTATTTTCTAAGTCTCTATTTTATATCTATACAATTGTCTAGATTTCTTCAGCATAAAATCTACAATTTCTAAGTATCTGCAACTTACAAAATTTCCCATCTGCAACTTATGCATTAACAGGAGTTAGGACTCAAGAAATAGGGCAGGAGGAGACTATATAACTGTCAAGCCTCTGCTATTCAAAGTAGGCATTGCTAAAATTAATTTAAACTCTATTTTCCTTCCCACTTCCTAACATCCCTCGATTCTCCGTGAGATCGAAAATCTATATCAATCCAAGATGTATTTAATGATGGAGCATCCACAGCCCTCTGGGATAGAGAATTCCAAAGAATAACAACCCTCAAGGATGTCATTTCTCCTGATCCAAACCCTAACTGATTGACCCCTTTTCCTGAGATTGCTGTCCAACCCATGGAAACAATATCTAAGCACTTAATTTAAGATTACCTCTCATTCTTCTAATTCCCAGAGAATATAGGCCCGATTTACTTAGTGTTTCATCATAAGGCTGGCCCTTATCCCAGAAACCAGTCTGGGCACTGTACTGCCTCCAATGTCTCTACCATTCTTCATTATCCATAATAAATGCCCCAGTCTCTGCTTCAAAAAGGCCAACAATTACTCAGAGTTACTCTCTCCCCCTTTATATATTTATAAAAAGTTAAAGAGTAAAAGTATGTGTAGCCCTAGCTGTGAGAATTTAACAGCTATTTGCTTCAATCAAGAGTTTGAAGAAACTGAATGATGAATCTCAGACGTTTTATTTCAGGTGAGTAATAGCATTTATATAAATATATTTACAATTGCATTTTGGTGCAATCACAATTCATTGCACACCGATTGTTTACCAACCAATTATTTCACAGTGCTTTGCCCTGGGCTAAGTGGAGTCAAAAAGGGTGGCGCTAGAAAAGCACAGCAGGTCAGGTACATCCAAGGAGCAGGGGAGTTGACATTTTGGCCATAAGCCCTTCATCAGGAATGTGGAGGGGAAGGAGGATGAGACATAATTAGTGGGGTTGGGATGGGGCTGAGAGCAAAGTAGGTGGGTGGATGCTAGGGGTGTAATTGTGATCAGTCGTCAACAGTACATAAAGACAGCTGTAATTAATTGAAATGAGGACAGAAATGTTATTGATAATTTTGAGAAGTGAAGAAAAGTTTGGATTTTCAGTAAGAGAATGAACTCCAGAAATGTTGTTCAGTACGTCGATGTTTCAGATGTGACTCAAAGACTTGCTAAAGTCTTTGATGGTATCCTTTGATATTGTTATGGACTAGGCCAGACCACTCAAAACATTCTTGAGCAGGCAACCCAGACGATAACTTTGCAATTTGTTTCGGTAAATGTACAGTGAAAATTACCTGAAGTTATCTAGGTTGACTACCAGGTTCCATTTTTTTAGCTGCTTTTTGAAGGGGGTTTGCCTATTGGGACTGTTGTGTATTTGGAACAACATAATTAAGTTTAGTTTGTATAGAGTGAGTTCTGAGGGGTTCTTTATTCTGTAGTCTGTGTTACCTTGTGTAATTTTGTGAATAAATTTCTGTCTCTTTTAAAACCTGAGAGTCAACCAAGCTAACTTACTAGCAGTTCTGCCCTTTGCAGGAGATTTCAATGAGGTAATAGCACAGATGGAACAGATGCTTACAGGTTGAAGTTAGAAGGGCAGAAAGAGAGAGAGAGAGCATATTCACACAGTCTACTGCTGAACTTCTAACCAGTTCTGGACTGAACTGCACAGCTAGAGAGCTGACCACTCCCCCTTATAATACAGATCATTTCTAAAACATGACCACTTTGGCCTGAAGTCTCACCTGTTTGCATATAAACAAAAAAGGTCTCTCAATACCCTTTAATCTCTGTACCAAACCAGTCTAATTGGAAATGGGAGCTGGTTTATGACCCCTCTGAAAAAAAACTAAGGTCACAGTATCCTTGAGAAAAGGAACAGCTTTTAGAAAAAAGGGACCAGCTTTGTGACAATATTTCTTACAAATCTCACTTCTGTCACATCTCTATGAGATTATTGTACTCTCTATCCTTTATTTCTACATCTTTTACTAATGTTTTTAATTTTTTCAAATGGTAGATGGGTAAATTAACTGTAATGTTAAGTCAGTTTTCGGTTTTCTAGATTTCTACCCCTAATGTCAATAACACTTCTTTAAATGATTTATTGATTTAAAAGTACAGGATAAAGAGAAAAAATAATTCTACAATTTATAAATTTAGCAATCAAATTCTGTCAGTCAACAATAATTTATAGTAAAGATAAGAAAGTAATTGTGAAAAAGGTAATTTAAAAATGGATTCAGGACTGGACTTGGACTACCAACAAAGTTTCTTACAATAATGAGGGGATGTTTGCTAATGATGAATTTAGAGATGTGTGCAAATATGAATGTAATTGTTATGAATATGACAGCAAAAAACCTTTTTAGCAATGAAGTATGTGAAAGGAACTGTATAACAATAAACAATATGGTTCATAAAATGTTGGTAGATCATTCAAACTGTAAAATATCATCTTCACTAGCATAAGTTGTATGTGCTAAGAAATCACTGCATCTGTTTGAGGGATATACTAGTTTTTAGTAGGAATCCTGAAGTTCCATCAGTAATAACTCCCATTATTGGAGGAGGCTAAATTAGTTCTACTTTTTCAGAACTTTTGGAGATACATGGAGGTACATGGAGATAGAAAAGCGTTTATTCCAGCTAAAATCTCAAAAAATCTCAAGATTTAAGATATAGAGTAAGTCCCCAGTTTCAATCCAGGGCATGTGATTAATCATGAAAAAAGGAGCTTCAAGAAAGGAGAGCTTGGGGAAGGTTATTGGAAAAGACAGAAAACTAATAATTTTGCAACATGGGAATCAGACAGTTTGGCTACGCTCTTCAAGGTCACTTAGTATGTATTACAATTTTACAGATTCTGCAGAAAATAATGACGATCCAGTAACTTTCTTACCCAAATTTTGTACAACTATGAGGACCAAACTGCTGCAATTTACAGTTTGTCTATTGTTGGACATATCAGTTCTAAGGGCAATATGAGGTCATTGGTCCCAAAGGACTACAGCAATATTAGGGATCTGTTATAATCTTATCTGATGATATTACTGGACAAGATAAATCACAGACAGTTATTTGGCTGGACAGATTATATTTTTGTTTTGGTTTTTTAATGACATGGTCTGTCATTAACATACAAACACACAGCGCTGCATATTTGGTTTTAACAATAAAACAGACAATTCACAGAAGAAATGGGAAAAAAAGGAATAAACCAAACTATTTACATATAATGAAGGTTTAAGAATTTCAAAAACACAGCAAAATACAATCCAATTAATCCCTAAAGCAGTCCTTTACAGTACTCATACCAAAGAGAATTCCTTTTTCTATCACCTATATAGGAGTTAATTTCATTATATCCTCTTCCTTTAATCTTCATACAATCTTAGACTTCATCAGCTTCAAATAACCCCTTCAGGGATTTAGCCAAATACTTTTGGTCTGAAGCTTCAGACTAACTGCTTACACTGAGGTAACCTATTTCTTAACATTATGAACTAGTTTCCTCGGGAGCAACTGTTTTGCACACCCAGCTTCAAACCTCTGCAAGCTACCAATCCAAAAAGATTTTCTTCAAGCATTAGGTGTTTCCCCTAAAAGAAATTCCAGAATCTTCTGTCTGAAGCTTAATGTGCAGCTGTTTATTGTCAAACTTACTCAATAAAAGCAAAGCATTACTCTCCAGGAATTGTTCCTGTCATACTGTATCTTAAAAGAAATCACCATGGCTATAGAAATATGTGCAATTTAATGTACAGGATGATGACAAGGAGTTTAAGACCATGGATTGGGACCATGAAGTACAAAGGTGGAAGACAAAACTCAAGAGTCCAGCAGTAAAAGTTTTTCTTTGTCCTCCAAAAGAGGCACCAAATGCAGTGGAGACACTCTGGAAGTTAAAAAAAAGTGTATGTTGCCTAAATGATGCCTCTAGTGTTTGATATTTATCAGTAGTCTGTCAGATTAAAATTGAGTTGGCTTTAGCTAAAAACAGACCCTGTCATGTTCTTACTGGCATCAGAAGGGCAGCTTTCAGGCATCTTTATGATGCATCTACATGATTTTTTTGTGGGATAGTGGCAGTGAATTTGAAAACATTGTCATTAATGGACTTGAGACAGAATTCTAAATTGAAAATCAGTTTTTTGGGGCTTTTAAGTACTTTGGATTGAAAGTGCTGCAGAATAAATCTAGTGTTACTTTACATCATTAATCTTACTTGGAAACTGTGAGCCACATTGCTATTAGTCAAAGTAGGGTCTCACAAAAAGATATAGCAGCTTCCAAAACTGAACTGGAGGTATTGTGAAGTCTGATTGGACTGGACACCCAAACAAGGCCAGATGTAGTTTTGAAATATTAGAATTAAAAAGAATCCCAAGAAGTGCAAGGTAATATTCAGGCAAATAAAACATTGAAGAAATTTAAAGTGGAGCATTGTGTTTTGAAATTTCCATCATTGGGAGATGCCAGGAATATGAAACTTATATTGGAGTTTCATGTGGAGAAAAGATGTTGATAATTCAGATTAAGTGAGCATTCTCACATTCCGATGACATAATCTGAACTATCAACATCCTTTTTGCACTGGCAATCTACACCACCACAGAAGCAGCCTGAATGGGCATGGTCAAGATCCCACCCACTGTTGAAGAAGTGTGAGATATTATTTGTCCCTCTCTCAGTTACAGTCAAAAGCTGGGGTTCTCTGCCTGCTGCAGGAATTGCATGTGAAACAATCTGTTTTCTGAATTTGCCTTTTTACAGAGGCTGTGCATGAGATGTTACTATATTGGAACAGTTAATTAGTAATAGTTACTGTGTCTACTATTCTGTTAAGTTGTCCATTAGAGTTGTTATTCCAATTCCTTCTTTCCTTTGTTGTATTTTTACTATAGTAGATGAATAAAGTGTGTTTTGCTTTAAATCCGGTAGTTTGATCAATCGAATTGCATCTTGAATGCAAAACCTTTCATTTACTTTTAAAATAAGAAAAAATGTTTGGGTCTAGACAATCTTCTTAATATTTTGAGGGTGTTTGGTCTGGTCCATAACAGTGGACAATGGCTGCATGCATCTCATATCCACAGGAATGGATATTAATACATGCCAGCTTCACTCCATTCTCATGGCACACCTCCAATCCACTTTAAGTCATAGAGTCAAAGTCATAGAGATGTAAAGACCCTTCGGTCCAACTTGTCCATGCCAACCAGATATCCCAACCTAATCTAGTCCCACCAGCCAGCACCTGGACCATATGTCTCCAAACCTTTCCTATTCATATACCCATCCAGATGCCTTTTAAATGGGCACTTCCTCTGGCAGCTCATTCCATACACGTACCATCCATTGTGTGAAAACGTTGCTCCTTAGGTCGCCTTTATATCTTTCCCCTCTCATCCTAAACCTATGCCCTCTAGTTCTGGACTCCCCCAACCCAAGGGAAAAGACTTTGTCTATTTATCCTATCCACGCCCCTCATAATTTTATAAACCTCTATAAGGTCACCCTTCCGATGCTCCAGGGAAAACAGCCCTTGCCAATTCAATCTCTCCCTGTAGCCCAAATCCTCCAATTCTGGCAACATCCTTGGAAATCTTTTCTGACCCCTTTCAAGTTTCACAACATCCTTCCCAATAGGAAAGCATACCAAAAGCCTTCTTCACTATCCTATCTACCTGCGATTCCACTTTCAAGGAGCTATGAACCTGACCAATAAAAGAAAGCATACCAAATGCCTTCTTCACTATCTTATGTACTGTTACTCTATGAGCTATGAACCGGCACTCCAAGGTCTCTTTGTTCAGCAACACTCCCTAGGACCTTACCATTAAGTGTATAAATCCTGCTAAGATTTGCTTTCCCAAAATGCAGCACCTCACATTTATCTGAATTAATCTCCATCTGCCACTGCTCAGCCCATTAGCCCATCTGATCAAGATCCCATTGTAATCTGAGTTAACAGTCTTCGCTGTCCACTACACCTCCAATTTTGGTGTCATCTGCAAACCTACTAACTACAAAGGAACCTCGATTATCCGAATACCACATTATCCGAAGAAGATCTCGACATTCTGATAGAAACATTTACAGAACACTTCTGCACTTCAGTGCTGCACTTAAGAGCACACTAGCACTTTACATTGCAATGTTGCTGCAAGGATGCTTTGCTCTTAGGAACAGGCACCCAGCTCAATGATTTAGTGGTATTTCCGACTGCTCTATCGCTGTCTCTTAGCGTACACACTGTGCATAAATCTGGATACTTGCGGTATCCCTGCCTTGTCTTTAGCACTTTGCCCTGTCAACTGCACCTTAAAGGCTCATAGGACTTTTGTCTTGCCTTGCCATTTAACACTAGTACAAAGTCAGGCAGTTTGTCATGGTTCCCAGCAGTAATCAGTCAAGGGGTGGAGCACCATCCTCTGTAAATCTCTCACCCACAGCATGCACTCAGACCCTATGTGGCAAACAGATTGCATTTAACCAAATGGGCCATGGTCAGAGTCTAATCGGAGTAATCCTCAGTCAAATCAAGGGGGCTGTTGTCAGAGGAATCAACACATTCAGAAAAGGACCTCATCTTTTGATGCCTATCAGTCCATGGTGTAGGGCACACATGAATTGGCTGCTTGGGGTAGTCATGATCAGGATCACTCGTAGGGGGTGAGGAGCTGAATGATTAGCACCCCACACTGTCTTGTCTCTTCCTGCGCAATTGGGTGGGCCACTTGTTCCTCAATTGAGACAATGGGGGGGAGTTGAGTGAAGTGAAAGTAGCTTTTAGTGTTGGTGCGAGTGAGGGAAAGATAGTGAAGTGTCCTGAGTGACTGACTGCAATGCTTAGAAACCATGTGGGGTTAGTAGTCTGGGAGATTGGGTGGGTGAGAGCGAGTAAGGGAAGGCTTTTGATTATGATAATGAAAGAGGAGACCATGAGCCTTGGTGTGAGGTAGCAGACTCAGAATGGTGGCACTTGTTGAAACAGTGACCTTACTGTTGCATACTGAGCATTCCTCTGGACAGTTGGGACTGCAATGACCCAGGTGGCAACTTGGGACTAGGCTGACACAGTCTGGTGTCATGGCCTCATCTGGTGCTGCGGAGTGAAGAAGCCCTGTCCACTAGGACCATGTCCACAAAGTGGCACATCAATTTCCCCTTATCTGCTGGGGCAAATGTCATGAACCATGCATTTCTGAATGCTTGCACTTGATGGGATGCACAACAACCTTTTAAATATGGTGCTGATGCTAGGAATCTTGGGTCATCCCAGCAGTACCTACAGCGAGTAGGTAGCATTAGGCTAGCATTGGATGAGGGGATTGCCATAGAAACATGGTATGTCATTAATGAGGCAGGTTTGGGATGATAGTGTGAGAAAACTCATTAGGCTTTGCGAAGAAAAATCCTCTACTAAACTCTATGAAATTAATACTTAGTCAATTTCTGGTAGTATTCAGCCTGCAGTTCTGCATAAGAATGAGTACATTAATTGTCAATGTTTCACATTTAAGTTTAAAAGCTATTTCCAGAGGAATTCTGATAAAGTGCCACATCAAAGGTTATTTTGGAAAATAAAAACTCATTGTACAGGAGTGACATGTTGGGGTGGACAGAATATTGGCAGAAAACAATCATTATGCATAAATGGGTCTTTGGTTGGATGTGACATGTGGAGGCTGAAGGGGTCTTTGCTAGGGTCTTTACCTTTACAACTCATATCAATGAACTAAATGAAGGGAGCAAAGGCATGGTAGCTAAATTCATCAAAGATGCCAAGATAGTTAGAAAGAATGTTGTGAAGAAGACAAAAGGAAATTGCAAACAATATGTAGTTTGAGTGAGTGGGCAAAAGCCTGGCAGATGGGGTAAAACTTGGGCAAGTGTGAAGTTGTTCACTTTGGCAAGAAGAATTAAAAAGCAGAATATTACTTAAATAGAGAACAACTGCAAAATTCCAAGCTGCAGAGATTTAGATGTTCTCATGCATGAGTCACAAAGCTTAGAATGCTGGGACAGCACATAATCAAAAGGCTAATAAGATTCTTGGAATCATAGAACTCCTATAGTGTGGAAGCATACCATTCAGCCCATCAACTCCACACTGATCCTCTGAACAGCATTCTACCCAGACCCACATCCTTGCTCTATCATTGTAACCCTGCATTTCCTAATCCATGAACCTGACACATCCCTTGAAACTGTGGGCAATTTAGCATAGCCAATCCACCTAACCTTCACATATTTGGACAGTGAGAGGAAACCAAAGGACCCAGAGGAATCCCACTCAAACACAGGGAGAATGTGCAAACTTCAAACAGACTGTAATCTGAAACTTTCAAAGCCAGTTCCCTGGCACTGTGAGGCAGCATGCTAAACACTGAGCCACCATGCCACCTTTAACGCAGGAGCGATTCTGCCCTTTAATACAGGAGCAGTTGGACATTGAAATAAGAATGTTATGCTTTAGTTATACAGAGCATTAATGAGACTACATCTGAAATACTGTGTGCAGTTTTGGTCTTCTTATGTAAGGAACGTAGATGTGGTGGATGTGGAAAAGACATTTCCTCTTCTGGGTCAGTCCAGAGCTAGGGAGCACTGTTTTAAAATTCGGGTCCCTCTTTTAAGACAGAGATGAGGAGAATTTCTTTTCTCTTGGATGATTCTGTAACTCTGAAATTCTGCCTCAGAAAATGTTAGTGGTGAGGTAATTAAATATCCTTAAGACAGAAGTGGATAGACTTGTTAAGCGGAGAAATAATGATTAACAGTGAGATGGGAATGTTGCATTCAAAATGCAACAGATGAACCTTTATAATATTGAATGGTGGAGCAGGCTCAAGGGGCCAAATTATATGCTTTTACTTATATTTGTATTTTCGTTAGCATCAGTAGCCAGCAGTGAAATTTAAATTGTCCTGTTATATGGTTGCAAATAGTGAATGTGGAATTTGAAACGATCATTTAATAAGAACCTAAAGCAGCATTTGAAATGCCACGTGATTGAATTACAGATTCAGTTCCACGCACAGACTCAATGAAATAGTTATTTAGCATAAACTTTAAATCTATTTTTACTCAATATCAAAATTGTTTGTACATTGCACATTACCAATCAAGTTGTACATTTCAGACATATTTTATCATACATTATACAGGAATTTCATTGAAACTTAAGTCAGCAGAATCTTTTCAAGATTCTTCTTTAAAAGATGGACATAAGTGTAAATGGATTGTGTCTTAATTCAGGTTGTGATTAACTTTATCCAGAAGCATTAGTGAGGAAAATAGATATTTCCTTTAAAAAGGTCTGTGAAATTTATAATTATTTTCCAGAATGTTTATCGAGGACTTTGAAGAGTTTGTCAATTGAAAAGGAATTAATTGTAATTTCTTCTGATGTTACAAAGTACTGGATACCCTTGAACTGGAAGTAACATCAGAAGGAAGCTAAGAAACAATGTGGCTGACTGACACAAAGAAGAACAACAGACAATGTAAGAACAGAAAATGCACATTTACATGAGGCATGTAAGTGTAATTATAGTTAAATAGCACAGAAAACCGAAGACAGGGCTAGTGGTAGGATTGTCAATTTGATAATTTTACTGCTGTTTCATTAGTTATGCCAGAGCTAACAGGATCATTCAATACGATTTATGAAATGGATCATGTAAAGGAGTCTCTGGGGAATCTGTGCTATCAAGACTATCATGACAGAGACTTTGCATGGTTTGGGTGACAACTGTCCCCAATGTTGAAAAGCCGCTAGTGCACATGATTCAATGGCCAAATCAACTGAATGGGAAAATGAAAGATCCTACATACCAGAAGCGAAATAAAACAAATTTGAAACTGCATATTGTACCACATGTTTGTGGGAGTAATGTAAGTGTTTTTTCATAAATGTACAATATATCCGTATATCAAATATTTAAAGTAAAATAAGCCTTTTTTATTTGAAGAATCGTTTGCCTATTAATTCATGTTTAATTTATGTTGGTTCTGATTAATGTTGAAGTCACAGCAATGAAAAGTAACTTGTTGATATTTTCTTCACCTGTAAGGCATTCAGTAAATGTGGCTCTTTTGGACCTCCCATAGGATCATAATAAATTAAATTACATTTTTTTCCAAAAGAAATAGATTTACATTTTTTCTATGTAATTCATAATCCCATTTTAAATGTAAAATATATAAAAAATGTATTTTGAAATGCTGTAATATAAATAAAAGACAAAGGGTCACGGAAAAACTGACTAATGTATTGGAAATCCCAACTTTATTTCCCTCTGATTTTGAAATTTTGGAGGATATAGACAAGAGAGGAGGTATAAATTCAAAAATGCTTTTTTAGCAACTGCATTTATTTCCTAAATGTTTGAAAAGTAAAGAAAATACTTGTAATACTTTATTTCCTATACAATTTAACAATCTCTGCCTTTTTCAAAAATATTGTAAGTTGTCTGCTCTCATACCTGGTTACAGAAACATACAAGAATCACATATAAACTATACTCATAGTTGTAACAAAGGATGTTGAGTATTCTTCAGTCTGAAATGTGTAAGATGGCTTTTTAGAATTAAACAATTTTATTTCTCAAAGCTTCTGTACAACATGCTATTGGAGAAGCTAGTTACTAAAATCTAAATAATGATAAAATACTTAACTAATATCTTGTACAGTTGATGACTTGACATCATCTTTAAGATGAGCAATTAATATTTTTATTGCAATTCACCTCAGCTAATACAGATACTTCTTTCTACATGCTTGATCTGATTAACTCCTGTCATTTTCTCTAACAGCTATTTTCACCTTTTACCTGTTTCAATATTTAAGTTTAAAAATAAAACTTGATTCCTTTTATATCTTGAACTACAAAAGAGTAAAAATAGAGCTTCCTACTGGTAAATTAGAAAAAAAAGTGCAGAAACAACATGAAAAATAACTGAGTTGTAATTTATTCAAAGAAGAATAAAACAAGAAAGGTGCAGATGAACATGAAAATAGCAAAGAATGATCTATTCTTGGTCTTTCTCTTCTCCGTGAGTGATGATGTGTACCAGATTCTTATAATCCAGGTTACCTGACACGTCTGGAGGGAAAGCTGTGAACATCTGATCAACCTGAAAAGATATTTCATGTACGATATGTTAATAAATGTGAATATCTAAAAAGCAAGGCTCTTTAAGGGATAACAGGGATATTTTGTCGTATTGAAAAGTGATTTTTTTTTGGAGGTTTCCATTTTTCCAATTTTTAAAGAATATTTTTCAAGTAGCTCAGTTACAGATTTCTTCGAAGTGACATAAGAGAACAAAAACATGTGCAGCTATCATGCATCTCCTGCCTTTTGCCCCACATGAAGACAAGGGCTTGGCTATATGAATTTATTGGAGGAAGAGAATATTTGGACAAGGAGTAATGTGTTCATATGATGATACATTTAAACTTAATTGGCTGCAGAAAATAAGCTCAGAAAATAAACCATCTGTGAAATAACAAGGTGCTTTTAATGCATGTGAAATCTTCTCCCCACTAATTTTCACCCCAGAGCTAGGATTAAAAATAACACTCTAGCAGCTAACCATAGTTGGCATTGAACCTCATCCTCAAATGGTTATTTTGGTTGTCAGTGACTTAAGTGATTAATATATGTATGGAGTAAAACCAACTTGGAAATTAGTGAGATCCTCAGATTTACTCTTTGATATCTCATGAGGAAGACAGAGGTGATTATAGAGTGAAAAAAAAGTCAATCTAACAAAGATGCTTCAGCTGAAAACAAGTTGTTTAAAAGTTGGTGACTAATTTACTTTGATTGCTTTTACAGTAAGGAAAATTAAGTATTGAAATTCTTATGAATTAATCTCCAGTTTTTCTTTCTTAAGATAATCTATTGTTTGCATGAACCTACCTCTTCCTTGGTAAACCTTTCAGCTTGAGTCATCAACATTTCCTCAATGCTACAAAAAATGGGGGAAAAATAAGTTCAAATCAATGTAAACACTTTTGGATTATGAAACATATTTTTATGTGAAGCATAAACTGAAAAGCTATACATAAGATAATATATACTTACTAATCTTTCCTCAAAACACCCTTGCCTTCAGGATCAAATACTTTGAATGCATTTAAGATTGACTCTTCTGGATCTGTGCCTATGAAGTTGTGTAAGAGAATAATATTTTTATTTTTATATTGCAATTACTTCATAACCCATAATGAATTATGGTTAAAAAATCCAATTTGAGAATTATTTTGCTATTCTCTGCATTATCTCTTAACAGAGAGGATATAGGTAATCCCAACCTTTTATTAATGTGTGACTGGAAAGTGCAGAGTAAATATTCTCACCACTTTTTTTTAATGTATATTAAATCAAGTTTAGATAGTATTCAATTTTCAACATTTTGCACAAAATTCATGTGTCCTGCTTTAGCCCAAGTTAGCCCATATCAAAAAGAGCAGCAATGAATACTTGGTGCCGTGTCCTTAATGCAGGAGGTGGAAAAAGTCAACTTATTCCTAATCACTTGATTTTTTTTCTTTTTCTCCTTCATTAGCAGGAGTGCATTTTTCAAGCATGACCAGCACTTGTTGCCCATCACTTGTTGCTGTTGAGAAAGTGATGCTAAGTGTTTTCTTTTGAACTGCAGCAGTTAGGAGGAGAGTTCCAGGAATTTAACCAACTCACCAATCATGAAGGGGCATCAGTATATTTCTAGTCGGAAGGGTCTCTAGCCAGGAGGAGAACTTAATGTTCTCATTACAACTGCTGTCCTTATCTTTCAAGATGGCAGAAGTTTTGAGTTTGGAAGGTGCTGTTGAAAAGGCTTTGGCAAATTGCTGCAGGATATCTTGTGGATGGTGAACACTGGAGCATGGTGCACCAGTGGCGGAAGGAGTAAATGATTAACATGATAGCTGGGCTGTCAATTAAATAGGCTGCCTCATCCTTTATATGTTGTGCTTTTTAAATGTCTAAAAAAAGAAGAGTATTCCATCACATTTTTGACATGTGCTTCATCTAGGTTGAAAACACTTTGGGGAGATCTGGAAGTGAAGTCACATATCACTCAATACCCAGTGCTATTGTAACCACAGAACTTATGTGGCTGATCAAGATAGCTTTCTGGCAAATTGTGAACCATCAAGATGTTGATTCAGCTATGGCAGAAATGATCAGATTCTCTGTTGGTGATGGACCTTGCCTGACATTTTTGTGATGCAAATGTTACTTGGAAAATATCAGCTTGTTGTTCTCAGCTTTTTGCGTATGCGTAAGCACTGCTTCAGTGGTTTCAAAGTGAATTAAATATTGTGAATCATCGTGACTATTCCCATTTCTGACCTACTAATGGAAGAAAGGTGACGTAACTGAAGATAGTTCAGTCTGGGTACTGCCCTGAGGAACCCCTGTAACAATGTCATGGGAATGAGATGATTGACCTTCAGTAACCACTAAGA
Source organism: Chiloscyllium plagiosum (assembly GCF_037043375.1). NCBI lineage: Eukaryota > Metazoa > Chordata > Chondrichthyes > Orectolobiformes > Hemiscylliidae > Chiloscyllium > Chiloscyllium plagiosum. The sequence goes on along the minus strand of NW_028270162.1, from coordinate 29,915,110 downwards.
TAGGTATGTTAGGCATAACTGCCACCACTATATCTAACTCCTATTTACTTCAATTGTACTAGGGTTCCTTGATACTTTGCTCAGCCAAACGGTACCTTGATTTCAAGGGCAGTGACTCACTTCACTTTCTTCAATGTTTGAATCAAAACCATAATAAGGTCAGGAGCTTAGTTTGTGTTCCACCAGGCCCACTGAGTGTCAGTAAGCAGGTTATAGATAAATAAGTGTCACTGAATATCATGATCAAGCACTCTTTCTAGCAATATGTTGATGATTGGGAGTAGTCTGATGGGATGGTAATTGGCTGGATCATGCTTTTGTGGACAGGACATATCTCGGCACTTTTTTCCCAATTGTAGGTAGGTGCCACTGGAGTACCTTTATGAGAGGAATTTGAAGCCATGGCTAGTTCTCAAGCAGATGTAGTCAATGAATCAAATTACTGATGAAGACTGGCTTATGTGATAATAGGGACCTCAGAAGCAGACAGAAGTGGAACATTCTCTCAGCGCTTCTGAATGAAGATTGTTGCAAATACTTCAGCTTTGTCTACCCCACTGACATGCTGCGTTCTGACCTCTTGAAGGAGAGGGATGTTCTTGGTGTTTGTTGGTGACATGCCCACTGGATATACCTGCAAAGCAAATCTGATCTAATCCATATAGTCTCCAGTTCTGTTCATAGCATAATTTTTCTGCAGCGTATTGCTCTTTCAAATTGGCATCTTATCTTTAGATCCTGCGGTATGTTTTTCATAACTCTTCCTTGAACTAAATTTAGTCCCCTGACTTGATGGTACTGGCAGAGTGAGGTATATGCTGGACAGAGAGGTTACAGTTTGTGGCCAAGACAGGTTTGTTGCCTTGCTCATGCCATTTTTATCTGTTCTGGTGATGGGAATGAGGATGTCACGACAAGGGACTTGAGTCAGAGGAGCTTGGACTTTGTAAAAGTGGAATTAGGTTAAAGAGATGGGAGTGGGAGTTTATTGAAGGATTTAAGCTCAAGAATGAGGACTATTTTATTTGAGGCATTTGAAAACTGGGAGCTGACATAGGGAAGCTGGGTTACAGGAGTTTGTCTACTGTCTTAATAGACAAAATCTTCTGAATTTATTTTTGTAATTCAGTACATGAAGCATTCTCATAGTTCTTTTGAAGACAGCGTTGTTTTTGTATAATTAAATTAGCCCATTTAAATTGAACAGTAATGAGATAAAGAAACAATGTGAGATTCAAATGCTCTTAACTAATCTTGGAAAAAACCTACAGAAATATTAATCCACACAATGTCTTTTGTGAATTCTTGTTCTGGGTCCTAGAATCTTCTTGCACCACCTAGCCCTTAGTTGCAAATTAGCCTTAATATTGATGTATTGCTAAATTCCTCCTTTCAGTAGTTACAATGGCCCAGATCTCGCAGTCAGCATTGATGCTGCACACATTATTGCTGCCTGTGCAGATATCTACAACCTGGATCCTTTTATGATTTTCAACTTAGGACTTTGAAAGTCAAGACAGATTCTTTTCACAACACTAGTTTCCATATTCAGGTAGATTTTGAAAGGTCCACACCTTTTAGTCAGCCTGTAGTGGTCAAAGAGGGAATGAGAAAATAACTGGTTAGATGATGTGTGAGTGTGGTCAATGAGTTGGGGAGGAGTATGAGTAAGTGTGGTAGATGGCCGAAGTGAGTGAATAAGTGAGATAGATGAGTGGATGAAATCGTTGAACGGTTGAAGTGAATTGAGTCAAATATACTGGCTAATCTCCGAATTAGAAAAAGTGCAAACACACAAAGTCTGTTTAGAGTAAGTACATAAATAAGACCTTTGTATTTAGCCAGGGCCTCCAACACCAACCTCAGTGCTGGAAGTATTTGCAGAGGGACATGGGCTATAAAAAAATCAATCCAACGGAAGGTTAAATTTCCTGGACAATTTCTGTGCTTGTGTGGGTGCAAGGCTTCCATAGAGTCTTCATGTGCCCTATCCCCCAAAAGTGCAATCTCTGGTGAGCTGGAAAATTTGTGCAAAAGTTTCTAATAATATGTGGCTTTCCTTTGTAAACGACTCATTACTATCACTTGTTTCACTTACCCTTCAGCTTTTCACCAAACATGGTAAGAAAAACTGTAAAGTTAATTGGTGCAGCAGACTCTTTAATCATGTCATCTAGTTCTTCATTTTTTACATTCAGGCGGCCTGTTGAATAGATCATTAACCATTAATAAATGTCTTTTGACCTTAGCAGTGAAAATCATTCTGTAATAGTGACACTAACCCAGAGCAGCAAATGTGTCCCTGAGGTCTGCCTTATCAATGAATCCATCCCTGTTTTGATCCATTATTGTAAAAGCCTGGCATCAAAGCAAAATCAATACAGTATTAAAAACTGGTATCTTTGGTTATAACTTATGTCTCAGATTCAACAGGAACACATATTTAATATAGTATATCAGTGTTCTAAACTGTACATCATTCCGTGTTAGACTTTGTGCTTCTTGTTTTAGCCGATGTCAGTATTAATAAACTTGATGTTGAAGGCCATAGTTTTAGCAATGTTCTCTTCATAAGCTACTCAGGAAGACTACAACACTTCGCAATATGATGTCTCCTCTCAGTTCACAAACATAAACAATGAATGAGAATAAACACCCAATGAAAAAGCACTGCAGGTGAACAGAGTTCAAATACATAAATTCCTGAAAGGGTGAACTTGGATAGATACAACTACAAAAATAAGACCAACAACATTTCAGATTTTATAAATAGCAGCACACACTGAAAGTGTAGAGATACAATGTTAAGTTTATACAAAACATTCAATGTTAATTTTATTAAAATGTTGGTAACACTGGATTTCTCTGCATCAAGAATCAGTTTTGTTACTGACATTTAGTTTTATAAAAATTAGTGAGGAGATCATTTAGAGGATGTAGTGACTCAGTTGTAATGTCACTGGACTAGTAATACAGGACACTGGGTTAATGGAACAGCGGTATGAGTTTGGTGAAGTGGTAGATGGTAAAATTTGAATTCAGTAAAATCTGGAATAAAAAGCTAGGCTTGTGGTAGCCATGTAACAACTGTTAATTGTTGTAAAAACCTATTTGGTTCAATATGTCCTTTTTAGGGAAGGAAATCTGCCATCCTTACCTGGTCTGGCTGACCTATGACTCCAGACTCATCATAATGTGGTTGACTCCTAACTGCCTTCTGAAATATCTTAGTGAACCATTCTGTTCAAAGCCAAATAAAGGACGGGCAATACATACTGGCCCAATCGGTGGCAACCACATCTTATTAATTAATTTGTTAGAAATGTAGGCGACAAATTATTAGTTTTCCTTTTCCATAGAACTAACAGAAAGTTGTGTGAGAACATAGAAAGATATGGATTTCTTTTGCTATCTATGATGAAATTGTATGCATCAGCAAAAAGAATGTGTTGGCTATATTTCTTCAATTGGCCAACATAATACATACTTCCTCTGTCTTAAATCAATAATACCCCAGATTCCAATTACTAGGTTTTATCCTATTTCTGAATTAAATTTATTTAGTTGGAATAATATCTATTATAATGGTTTCCACACAAAAGTGCAGAAGAAACATTTACAAAAAGTAGACTGTAGTTTGTGTAAGGTCCTCCTTAGTTAATAGGTGCCATCTCTCCTAAAAAATATCTCAGACCTAGATAGACAGGAAAACATGGCCAGTGACAAGCAGTGCCCTTCACATCAAAGGGCAATGCTGTGTGATCAAACAAGTGAGGGGGAAGGCAGGGATTAAATCAAAATACAGTTGGAGGGGGAAATAATACACTCCACTCCCTGTGGTGCCCACCGTTCCCTGAAAATCTCGAGGGTGTTGGTGGACACCGCATGCTCCTTCTCCAAGGACACCCGGGTTCTGACATACCCACGGATGCAGGTCAGGCAGTTGGCCACACCCACACCCACACCCACACCCACACCCACACCCACACCCACACCCACACCCACACCCACACCCACACCCACACCCACACCCACACCCACACCCACACCCACACCCACACCCACACCCACACCCACACCCACACCCACACCCACACCCACACCCACCCTCCATGGCTCGCTGTCTGGACCTGTTCTCCTGGTTATATTGGTTAGCCAAGGCTGTCCTGATTGGCCCACGTTAACAATCCTAATCAAGGACCTCATAGTCCAACGAGGTCCACCTGGTTCCAGTCACTATAGAAACGTTGAAGTGTTTTCCTATCTTCCTGGTGGTGGAAATTGAATAAAGATTCGTGCACTTTGTGTCTTCCACTGTGTCTCACACCTGCACACACACACCATGGGTGCTGGGGAAAAAAAATAAGCACTACCGCAGTTAGGTGGTAGTGTGGGGGAAAAAAAAAAGAAAGAAAGAAAAAAAATAAACAGGAGATTCCGCAGGGAGTGGAGTGCATCATTTCTCCAATTAAAAAAAAAATTGCTATACCGCCACCCGGCTGTTTTCCTATCTTCCTGGTGGTGGAATTTGAATAAAGATTCGTGCACTTTGTGTCTTCCACTGTGTCTCACACCTGCACACACACACCATGGGTGCTGGGGGAAAAAAAAAAGAAAAAAATAAATAAATAAAATAAATTGCTATACCGCCACCCGGCTGTTTTCCTATCTTCCTGGTGGTGGAATTTGAATAAAGATTCGTGCACTTTGTGTCTTCAAAAAAAAAAGAAGAAAAAAAAAATAGAAACGTTGAAGGAAGTTAGAAAGCTGTAGAGCTTAGGATCTCAGTGGGAAGAAAAGGGTCCGGGTTATACAAATTACTTTAACTGGAAGATCACAGAGATCTTGCAAAGTTGTAGGCTTTCAAAATGTTTTACATATGGAAAGGAGCAAGGCTATGGAGGGATTTGAAAACAAGATGAGAATTTTGAACCTGAGACATTGGTGGATCCAATTCTATTGTAGGTCAGTGAGCACAGAGGTGATTGGTGAGTGGGAGTTTGTGTGAGTTAGGATCTGGACAGCAGAGTTTTGAGCTATTCAAGTTTGTGGAGAATGGGAGGCTGTCCAGTACAGCATTGATATGTATGGATAACAAAGATGTGGTGCAAAAGCAGCTTACATTAGAGGAACCCCAAAGCAATATGTATATCTGGCATCAAACGAAAAGCAAAATACTGTAAATGCAGGAAATCTGAAATAACAATAGAAAATGTTAGAAATACTCAATAGGATGTGTAGCAGCTTTGGAGAAAAGAAAGGAGGGTTAACATTTCAAGTTATTGATCTTTTGCACCACTGACAAAAATGACTTAAGGTCCAATAACAGTTTTGGTTACAGAAATGTCAATAAAATTACCTCCTTAAATTCCTGAATCTGTGACTGATCAAACATAGAGAACACATTGGAGTTTGCTCCCTCTATTTTCTTCTTTGCCTTCTTGGGAGCCTAAAAAAAAATCTTTATCAGCATCAGTTTAAAAGGACAGATGCTAATGTACAATAATGTAGGCTATCTTATGGTATGTTAAGGTTTACCTTGAGGGTAAAAGAGTATAAAATACACAAAAGTTTCAAATATAAATTGACCCTCTTTGCCCTAAGATGTAAAATTTACCTTCAACTTGTGCATCATAATTGAGGCTGAAAAGCAAGCAGGGAACTGTAAACACCAGCAAGCACAATAACCCAAATATTTATATCCTAAATCATGTAGCATTTTTTATGTTATACATAGGGGAAAATTTTACATTTAACAACCAGACCAAAAACTGTTCTGAAAATAAAATTCAACTCTTGTATTTTGCTGCTTCCCTCCATCTTATATTTGTCAGACCTAAAGCAGATCAGGATGAAATTTGCTTGGAGATGCACTCTATCATATTCCTTTTTCCACCCACTCCCTAAATAGAAGCTTAATTCCTGCCTATGAGAAAACTCCACCAACCCCTGCATTCAACTATCTGAAGTTGCTTGGAAGTCACAGAGCTTTTCCAACAGAGGACTGGACCGAATCAGTCTCAGAGCAAAGTGTGCCCGTGTTTAACCGTTTAAAATAAAATTACACGCGGTCGCTTTGGAACATTTTTAGTGGCTGCTATCATAATGTTTGGCCATGGATTTCCACTGGAGATCAGAGAGTCCATTCCTTGTATGGGGAGGCAGTGGCATGTTGAAAATGTCACTGGAGTAGCAATCTACAGCCCTAGGCTAATGGAGACATGGATTTGAAACCCACTATGGGCAGACAGTGAAACTTGAATTCAGTTCAAAAAGAAAGCAAAATCAGGAATTAAATTAAGCCTAACAATGACTATGTAATCATTGCTGATTCTCACAAAAGCCAACTGCTTCATTAGTGCTCTTTTATATAAAAGGAATTCTGCTGTTATTACCCAGTATTGTCTACATGTAACTCCAGACTCACAACAATGTGGTAGATTTTTCATTGCCCTATGGACGATTAGGAATGGACAGTTAAATGATGGCCTAGCCAATGACACTCACATCCCATAAACAAATTTAAAAATGAGACGACAAACTATGATTTACTGTCATCAAGGGCATTTCTTCATGATGGATAGCAGTCCCACCCCACTGAAGATGCATATTTTCTGAGGTACTGGAAAATCTCTGATAACAGCTAATGTCTTTCTAGATTTTTTTTAACAGAAGTGTGACTATGTCTTGAAAATTCCATTGAATGCATAAAGTCTTAGGGTTAATCTCAAGTTTACGTCATGTGCCTCATCCCTCAGTTTTTGTTCCTGCAGCCATGACAGCACAGAGTTAAGCTGACAAACAGTTACTGCCCTTTTTAAAAAAAACAACTAGTGAGAATTTCATATAGTTCTGGAGCAAGTACATTCACCTCAATGATAGCAAGAGGGCAATTTTTTTATGTTGAATGGATTACTTCAAGTGAATCAATAAGGAACAGCTGCTTTTCACGACCTGAGAAAGCTCCTGAAAAAATTCACGTCATTTGCTAGTTTCTTCATTGAATATCATGTTAAAATTCATGAGCATTAACTTTATCTCATTATAAAGAGGTTTTTGGTGCTGAAAATAATGTATTGGTTTATAACATGCAAAGGGAGAACGTTTGATGACCTTTTCACAGTCACCATTGTAGTGTTTAGGAATGGAGTAGCTAATCCAAACAGAAAGGGGATAAATGACCAGACAATTTGTTTGGGTGTTGACGGTTGAGAAGTCACTGTCGGCTGAGACACCAAAAGAGCTGCTCTGATCTTCAAATAACATCATCAAAGTTTTGTGCCATCCGAGTGGTTCAGGCAGGACTCCAATTAACAGTGCAGCTGCCCCTCAGCACTGCCCTAGAATGATAGCCTAAGATTATGTATTCAAGACTAACGTGAAGACGTGAATTCACAACCACCTTACTCAGAGATGTAACTATTTGAACATAAATTATACCATCACAAAGTTTCTTTTTGCCTATCACATTGAGGTAAATTTAGCACTCAACCAAGGAATTTATACATAAAAGTAAATAAAAACAACCTCATTATACAGTTACAGAAATTTATAGAAGCAGGTCTTTACACTTTATGCCCCTCACCATAAGATCTTACAGTATTAATCATCTGTTTAATAGGAGCTTATTAAATCCGTTAAGAAGTAGAAAAGCTTGTACATTTTGCAGTTTAGTATGTAGAAGCCTATAAACTCTTGCAAATTTTCATAAAGGCTTTCCTGCCAATTTGTTGTGTTCATTTCGTGAAAGAGTTGAAAACTTTGGAGTTACATCTAGACACATACCAGGATCTTTAATTTTCAACTTGTGAGTTTGGACAGCAAATGTCAGGAGCCCAACATGAATGTGACAAGCCAGGTTCGTAAGATCAAGGAGCCAGGGCTGATTTTCTTTGTGTTACGTATGAGATACTAATTGGAAGATAACTGCCACTGTACTTGCTAAGAACAAGTATTCGGTATAGACCAGAAATCAAATCTGGATCGTCCCTGTTTATGTGGTTCGGTTACTTTTCTAACTCAACCATGAAGGCATCTGCAAACTTTTAATCTTTTTATATTTTGCATTTAAGAACTTCCAAGCTTCAACTACTGTTTCAAAAGATTATATTTCACTACCAAATTAATTTTCTCTTGTAATCCTGCCTACTGTTTAAAAATATATTTTCAGACTGCAGTGGTAGAGCAGCATGCTGGAAGTGCAATATAAAAAAACCATCTAAAGCTGTTACGTTGGTTAACTCAATCTATCTGCATCTTTTCCCCTGTGATAATGCAGGCTACATAGTGGACTTCATAAGTAATACAATATGACATAAACACAGATGCTTACCATTGCTGCAGCCTGTGTGATCTTGCTTTTAGGTGGAACACAATGCTCTAGACAATGCACAGTGCCATATATATATACTTTGTAAAGTGTAAAAATAAATGTATTCCTACTTTGGGCATTACTTAGTAGCTTGCTCCTCCAAACACCACCCCTACCATTTAAAAACTATTTAGTGTCAGGCAATGATCTGTGGTACAATGTGTGCATGTGTAGGGACTCCTCAAGGTTATAGAAATGTTGTGCGTCAGAGTTGATTCTACTTTTAAGACTTTGACCTAAGCCCTCAGCTTAGTCTTTGTCTTCTACCATGAAGCTGGGTAACATGTGCACTTGCTAAATTAAAACAGAACAATGCAAGAATGCAGAGCATTGGAATTTCTCAAAAGCTCCAAGATCCCACGTCTGTTACTCTAGTGCCTATCATCAAAATACATCAGTATTTACTCAGATTTAATGACAAAGGTCACATTTACTGTTTCCCTGATAATTTGACTTAGAGATTAGTTTTAACAAGTTCTTTTGCTTTTTAGCCCATATTAGAATCTCCCTTTTCATTGCTTTAGATTAATATCAGGAAAATATTTCTTCCACTCACTTTGCTTCAGTGATGTAATAAACTTTAATAGGATGATTTCAGCAGGCTCAGTTTCTTGTCTCCCGAAAATAAGTAGCCATGTTTTTGATATGAACAAGAGAGAATGCTTTCACTGTGATGATTTTCCACAACAGTGCACATTTTGTAAATATTAACCACTTCCAATTAACTTTCAATCTGAATTTGAAGATGAACATTCCCTCTTTTCATTGAGCATTTAACATGATTTCAAAGGTTAGTTAATCAGATATATTAGCAGGACCAGCAATGGAGAATTTTGTCTAACATGAAAGTATATTGGAAAGAACCATTAATGGAATATTATCTCCTAGGTGTAAACATTACATTCTCCATTGGTTGTGCAAAATAAGGGGTTCATTGACTGGTCTATGGTTGGGATCACTTTTCCTAGGCACAGACCCCAATGTACTAATGAACGTGCGAATGAACCATCTGACATTCCTGTAATTCAGGCCTCTTCCACATTCCCAATTATAACTGATCTACCATTGGTGAACGTTCATTCTGTTGCTGGGCCCCTAGCTGCAAAACAGGATTGTCTAATGTTTTTATAATGGCGGGGTGGGTGCATTTCAACTTTTCTCTCACTCAAGGCTGCGTTAGGTATACAAAGGCACACTATTGAAATTAATGGATAAAAAACAATTAAACTTTCCAGAGAACATGTACATTTCATGCAATTTATCCTGTTATGAACAACTTGACAACTAATCTATTGGAGTCATCTGAACCTAGTTTGAAGAGACTCATGACTGGCAGTTAATTTTCTGCATCCTTTTAATTGAAGGGTGGTCAATCACCAGAAATAGCATGGATTTCAATGAGCTGACTGCTCAGTAATTGGATTAAAGAACTAGCCACAGAAAATCAACTCTTGCAATCTTCCAATTCCAACCAGTTAGACCGTCATAAAATCCCAAATATTTTCCTAATTTCTACAAGGCTAACTTCTACTAGGTTACTGAGATGCTGTAGTGTTAATGTTTTCAGAACAGTAATCTAGAGGGCTCTACAAATAATCCACAAGATGGTATTTCAATTCCACCATGGCAGTTTAGGAATTTTATTATGATCTGGTTAGAGACCAGAAACTTATTTTTATTGGAAATCCCAAAACTAAAGTATTTGCTAAAAGTTCAGCATAGCTATTCCTAGAACTCATTGTCAAAGAGTCCTTTAGTTAACCAGATGTTTTAAAACCTTTTAGACAGCATACAGAATTTCAACTGAGTGCTGCTTGAAAAAAAAAGTTCTGTCCAAAAAAGCTTGTTCTAAAACTAAATCCCAGTCACTTGAACAGAGCACCGCACCCAGGAACCTATCTATTTCAATTGTTAACTTCTGCTTGACCCTTTTCTTGCTTATTACTTATCTCCCAGACTGCTTGGCCACATGATGATTTATTGAGAGTGAGCTGCTTTTACAAGAAGTCTTTCCGGGAAACCTAATTCTTAAAGGGATCATCACTTCAACATAAAACATAGGTTTTACATTAAAAATACATAGGCCATTATAATTAAGTTTGGCTTTAAAAATGAATAAATCAACACATTTGAACTGACTGCCTGAATGTCATAAGAACCTAACTGATTCACTAACTTGGTTTAAGGACAGAAACCTGTTATACTCACTTGGCCGGGCCTATACAATGACTACAAACCAATAAAAATCGTGCACTGAAATATTGTACTGAGCCATTCAAGTTGTCTCAGTGGCTCTTAGGAACGGACACTAATCATGTCAGTACTGTCTACATATTGAGAAAAAAAATTGAACAACTCACTGCCAGCAGCATTACCCTACACTGACTATGTATCAGATATTTGACATATCTTCAACACGAACCCAGGCAAGCCTCTCCTTTTATCTCTTTTTGGAGGTCATTTACATTAGAGTTATTAATAATGGCTGTTCTTTTGGTCCTTATGATGTCCTTCGAACCAATATTGCTTATTGCTCTTTGCTGTTCGGTCATTGCTGCTTTAAGCAGCACCAATGAATTTTGTGTCTTATGCTTGCATCCTCTCTCCTCCTGCTATTTTCTGCTCAACCTGTTATTTTCAGCTCCTTCCTCCCCTTCTTCTAGAAAATCTGGCGACATTATTTGCCATTTGAGGCCCACAACCTGTTTTAATCCCTTGAGTATTTCTGTTGTGATGCACGTTGTAGATAACATTTTAACTTATCCCAATTCTAAATATTGGAGCCCGTAATATTCAGACTGGACAATGCGTGATCTCATGGTATTAACAGAGCTCCCTCTCCAGAAAGTAATAAAACTTGATCATAAGTGATATTCTCAAGGATCAGCAAGGAAGAATTTGCCTTTATAAAGCATCTACTATGATGTCAGAAAGTCTCAATGTGCTTTATTACCAAGCAATAATGAGAAAATGACCGGATAGTCTGGTTTAGTGATGTTGGTTGAGGACATCAATAAGTTGAGTCAATCTGGATGCTGACAAATGCATCTAAATAAAAGGGAGCCTAATATAACATTCACCAGGGCATTGAATGTAATCCCTTTTCCCATGAATAACCTGCATCAAAAAAACAGAAAAGCACCAGCAGATTTCTCTGAAGTCTAGAATGCCTGTGAGAGTGGATATATGGTCCTGCAATCTCCTGAGCACAATTTCTTTAGTCTTCATGAGCTGCAAGAACTTCTCCTTCATGAACATTCTAGTCTGCTGTAAGTATCAACAGAGGCACTTGTTTGTACAATCGTATGGTACTTCCCAATCATGGCATTTCAATGTTACTCCACAGTCACAGGGGATTACTTGAGTGACAACTAAGACTGTTAGATGTTTCAAGGCTGCTCTCTTAAACACTGTTTAATGACATTTCCCAGATAACTAAGAATGGAAACAAAATTAAGATAAGGAGACCAATACAATACCAGTCAAGGAATGCAAAATAATCATCTTTTGCAATGAAGCAGCATTTCAGATTTCTGAATAAATCTGGGGGTGTCTTTCAATACAATGCTACTAAAGTCTCTCTTGATCATTAATGTGTGTGCTGGATGATTTTGCCATCCAAAACATTCATAACCATGGAGCAAGCAGTGAAGGAAGAGAACCAGTTGCAGTCAGAATTTAAAAACAATGCAGACAACCATCCATAAGACCATAAGACATAGGCGTAGAATTAGACCATTTGGCCGATTGAGTCTGGTGCACTATTTGATTATGGGTGATATGTTTTACAATTCCATTCTCTTGCCTTCTCATTTGACCCCCTTACTAATCAACAACCTATCTATCTCTGTCTTAATGCACTCAATGCCTTGGCCTCCATAACATTCTTCAGCAATGAGTTGCATAGATTCACAATCCTTTGGCTAATGGAATTCTCCTCATGCCCTTCACTCTGAGGCTGTGCCCTCGTGTCCTAGTCTCTCCTACTTGGGGAAACATCTTCTGAATGTCCACTCTATCCAGGCCTCTCAGTATTTTGTAATTTTCAATGAGGTCCCTCCTCATCTTTCTAAACTCCATCGAATATAGACCCAGAGTCCTCCTCATAGGACAAGCCCTTCATCCCAGTGTGACAAAGCTGATCTTTTAACAAGGTTATGCTGTCGTTGGCTTTTCTTTTCAGAGTGGTAGTAAATGACATAGACTGGGAGTGGAAGGACTTCAGGGCCAATTCTATGATTGCTAATGGATACTGCCTCAGGCAGAAGGTTTTCAAGTTTAAAAAAAACATGTGTACAATTAAAGGGGAGTGGCCAGTTTTCCCAGCTTAGCTGTTCTCTGTTTTGGTATGGTTTTTAGCAGTAGTGTGGAAAAGCGACTAGACCCGAAGAAGTAGGACCAGGCTGGTACCCTCTCTTGGACTTCTGTCCTGTAAGAACCTGTGTTTGATTTTGCCTTTTGTGCCAAAGAGTGTTTATGGAGATGGTTGCAAGTATTTGGAACAGCATCATTACATTGGGCTGATCTGTTGGGTTTTCAGAGAGATTTAATTATTTGGTATTCTATTTTCTGTTGTTTGTATTTCATTCAGTAATCTTGTAAATAAATCCTGTTATGTTTAAAAGCAAGTAGTTTGACCAGCTGATCTCTCCTGCTTAAAGCAACTAGCAAATTTAGGATCTGGGCTATCTTCTTGATATGTTTTGAGGGGTCTGGCCTGGTTCATAACAGTGGAAATCATTCATTTAAACCTCCTCTGTGTCCCTCCATTGCCATCACATTTGTTCTTAGATACAGGACCCAAAACTGATCATAATATTTCAAATGTGATCTGACCAGAGCTTTATACAGCTTCAGCAGTACATCTTTGCTCTTGTATTCTAGCCCTTCTGAAATGAATGTAACATTGCATTTACCTTCCTAACTGTCACTGAACCTGCATGTTAACTTTGGGGGAAATCTGAACTAGGACTCCTAAGTTCCTTCGTGTTTCAGATTTCTGAAACTGTTCCGCATTTATAAAATAGTCTACACTCTATTGTTTCTACCAGAGTGTATAACCTCACACTTTTCCACAATGTATTCCACCTATCATTTCTTTGCCCACTTTCCTAGCCTGTCCAAGTACTTCTGCAGCCTCCCAGCTTCCTCAATGCTAACTGTCCCTTCATGTAACTTTGTGTCATCTGCAAACATAGCAACAATGCCCTCAGTTCTTCAACTAGATTGTTCATGTATAACGTTGCGGTCCTAACACTGACCCCTGCAGAGCTCCAATAGTCACTGACTGCTATCCAAAAAAAGACCCTTTTATCCCCAGTCTCTGCTTTCTTCCAGTCAGCCAATCCTCTATCTATGCCAGTATCTTATCCCTAATGCCATGGACTTTTATCTTATTTAGCAGTGTCCTGTGTAGCACCTTGTTAAAGGCCTTCTGGAAATCCAAATAGATCACGTCCATTGGGTCTCCTTTGTAACTTGCTCGTTACCTCCTCAAAGAATTCTGACAGATTGTCAAGCATGACCTCCCCTTGACAAAGCCGTGCTGACTTGGTCCTATTTTACTGCACACTTCCAAGTATCCCGCAATCTCATCCTTAATAATGGACTCTAAAATCTTATCAACAATCAAGGTCAGGTCAACTGACCTAGTTTCCTGTCTTCTGCCTCCCTCCCTTCTGAAACAGGAGTGTTACATTACGTATTTTCCCATTCTCTGGTACCCTCCCTGACTCCAGTGATTCCTGAAAGATCATCACCAATGCCTCCACAATCTCCTCAACCATCTCCTGCAGAGTTCTGGGGTAAGGTCCATTTGGTCTGGGTGATTTATTCATTTTCAGACCTTTCAGCTTCCCCAGCACCTTGTCCTTAAGTGATAGCCACTATACTCACCTCTGCCCCTGACTCTCTTGAAGTTCTGGTTTGCTACTGGTGTCTTCCACAATGAAGACTGATGCAAAGTACCTACTCAGTTCCTCTCCAGCCTCATTTTCCTGCAGTCCAACTTTCCACTCTTACCTCTCCCTTACCTTTTCGCTATCTAAAAAAACCTATTGTAACCTTTGTTTGTATTACCAGCTACAATCATATTTCATCTTCTCCCACCTTACTGCTTTTTTGTTTGTCCTCTGCTGGTTTTTAAAGGGTTCCCACTAATCATCACTACATTGTATACTTTTTCTGCTGCTTTTATGGGATATTTGACTTCCCTTATCAGCTACGGTTGCCTTGCCCTCTCCTTACTATGTTTCTCTTTCCTTGACATGAATTTCTGCTGTTTCTCCTGAATTATCCCTAGAAACTCCTTTCATTACTGCTGTACCATCTTCTCTGATAGGTTCCCCTTCCAATCAAATCTGGCCAGCTCCTCCCTCATGGCTTTGTCATTACCTTCACTCAATTATAATACCATTGCATCTGATTCCAGTTTCTCCCTCCCAAACTGCAGGGTGACTTCTATCATATCATGATCATTTCCCTTAGGGGTTCCTTCACCATAAGCTCCTGGATCAAGTCAGCCTCATTATACATGACAGCATCCAGAATCTCCTATTCCCAACCTAAGGTTGTGAATGTTAGAAAATTCACAGTGACTTATTATCATATTTATGCTTCTGAAATAAACATTAGCTCATGTGGAATTACACCATGAGTCCTGGAGCTTCAACAGGTTGTTCAGCAGAGTGGGAAAATTTAGGTTCAAATCTATAAGATTTAGGAATTTGACTTTAGGGGAATGTTAAGCTGAAATCAAAGAAAATTACATAAAGTATGTTTCCAATGTTCAGCACAACAGTGTGTTTAGCACGAGTTGTTTATTCAAGTAAGTTTCAATATCTGCTGCTGAATGTGTGCCTCATGGTCATGATCACATGTCCACAGCAGGCTAGGATAGACATTTGTACCCGACTGTATTTCAATCCACACTCAGAGATTGAATTTATTGTGGGATACTCTTAAGAGGCTTCCTACCCCGAAGCACCGTTATAACAGTTACAGCTCCATCCCTTTGCCATCAACCCCAGGGTACTAACATGTACCTCCAATCCATCTAGATCTTCATGTGTCTACTTTCTTGTGGTGCTATCCTAATTATAGACTAATGTGAAGAAGGAGGCTAGATGAAGTTCTTTGTTCACTTTTGATGAACAATGATGATAAGAATAGAGATAATGAAAGTAGAAATAAATGAATGTTGGATAAAATAAATAAATCCCTTTCTTTAATAGCACTGAGCAGGATCTTATATGGACCTGACTGACTTTTGCTATAGCAAGAAATGTGTCACACTTGCACAAAGCATCCAGTAAGGACTACTTTGAATTTGGAAGCAACTCACTGCAGCTTTTAACTAAGTTCTGGACATTGAGGTGAGATTCTCATTATGCGTGGTAAATTGTCTATTAAAGGGAGTTTTTGTTTGTTAGCAATTTTATTAATTGCACATCTTACTTCAGAAACATACAGCTTTCTATACTTCCCATCCCTTCATGTCACTAACAATTCTTGACATGGAAGTCAGAGCAGGAACTTCAGCTCACTGATTGCACCAAAGGACCTCCACGTTGGACACCAGGCACCAGACATCTCAGGGCATGCTTCATAGGCCCTGGCCACACACACTCCATATCCACAGATATTGGCACCCAACAAGTGCTAGCTTCTACAAATTCTCCTCTCTGATCCACATACAAGACACTTTTGAACTTCAGTGCTGCCTGACTGCAGCAAGACCACTGCATTCAGGGACATATACCCGGTTCATGAACTGGACCAGGCTTCGTTCCCAGGCCTTTTGCTAGCTCTCATAGCACTCACTCACTCTGAGCCCCGGTCGATACACGCTGTATCCCTGCCTTCCATGCCTTGTCTCACCTTTTTTGCACCTTGCTCCTGAGCCAGAGGTAACAAGCTCACAGAACTGTGTTATTTTATTATCCTTTAGTGTAGACTGGCTTCAGCTGCCAGTCCTGGGGGGATGGTGATAGAGGATCCCATATCTGCACTGCACCATCTATCTGCCTGCAAATTTGGTCACTGAATTCCCTTTGTCTGCCATATCTGTGGGCAAATACCTAAAACTCTGCAGGCAAGCTTCAGACTGACAATGCGTGTCTAATGCACAACAGTCTTAAAGATAGCTCCTGCACAAAGAATTGTTCTAGTCTGGACATTCTGACAGTGACAAGTTGTTGCAGGAACAGCAGACGATAGAATGGGGCTAGAATCTTGTGAAAGGGGTGCACAGAGGCAGTGTAGGTAGTTACTGAAATGGATTTGGTAAGCTATGATGAGAAAACCCATTGGATAGAAACCCCCTGTGAAACTGAACAAAATGGATACTTAGCCAAAGAAGCATAAAATTTAACCCAACATTGACATGAGAAGTGGTGATCTGTATCATTAAAGAAGTGTGTTCGTGAATTCTGGTTTTAATCCCTCTGTAATACGTTATTCTGCAGTTGTGGTCTTTAAGATTCTGTACTAGTCAAATTTCCATAATTAACAACTGATTAAGATGGTCTTTTACAAAGTAACCTTGGGCACACACATTGGAATTCACATGCAGGTGTTGCTATAAATCTAAAACCATCTGCTCAAACATGGGGCAACCAGAATAGATAAAGGACTTGAGCACAGTCTGCATGCTCCTGGCAACTATTCAAAGAAATTTAAGACGCATTGTGGAGGTTCTCCTGTTACCAGCTCCAGTTTTATCCTTCAAATATTTCCACTGCGTTGCTTGTTCCCCGATGGGCTTTTAGATAGCTGACAATGGAATACATGATCCAAATAAAGTTTCTGTTGGCACAGTTATTAGATTGCAACAACAACTGCAGTGTAGAAGATTTGCTTTGTCTTTAAAGGGCATGTTATCTTCGTAGACTGACCTTATGAATAGCTGTTTGACATTCTACTTTAGATTAACCACTTGATCACTGGGAAACATTTCCAGCTTTCAAAACATGCCGATGTATTGTTTCTCAGTTTTTTTCTGTGTTTCATTATGATGTATGTCATAATAGGATGGGTTCGTTATACGGCAGGAGAGGCATAATGAGAGTCTGCCTTTTGTTTTACACACACAGTGAACTATTGATTTCATAAAGCTGCTGGTGAATTGCTGAGATGAGGCAAGATTTTGCGTGAAAGAAAGAGGAAGAGGGCATTAAAAACATTTTTAAAAACAACTCTACTTTTAATTGTTCTGCCATGTCCTGCAGCTGACAATGTCACAGAGATTGGAGTCTATCAAGAAAAGGGACAAGATAAAATTTAGGTTATGAAAAATCACAGAATGGTTACAGCATTAGTGAAGGGCATTTGGCCCTAATGGCTCTCTATAAGAATGGGTCAGTCAGTCCCATACCCCTGCCTTTTCTCTGTACCCTGGCAAATTAGGTTCATTCAGGCAATTATCAGTACACTTTGAAAGGCACAATTGAATCTTCTTCTACCATACTCATAGGCTGTGTATTCCAGATCCTCACTTTTTACAAACCTGGATTAGAAGTCGGCTAAACAATAAGAAACAGAGGGTAGGTGTAGATGGGCATTTCTCAGTTTGGAGATAAGTTGAAAGTGGTCTTTGAAGATGAGTGTTGAGAGCAAAATCTCTAATTTTGCAGAGGCTACTAAGCTAAGGAGAATAATGAACTGTGAGGATGACGCTAAGCGACTTTGGAGAGGCATCGACAAGTTGACCAATTGGGCAGTCACCTGGCAAATGAATTTAAAAGCAGGGGAAATATGTGGTAATGCCATTTGGTGGAAGAAACATAGAGAGGGTATAGGCTCAGTGATACATCTTTGAGGAGAGTACAGAAGCAAAGGGACCTTGGCGTTCATATGTATAATTCTCTGAAGATGACCAGGTGAGTTGAAACAGTTTTTTACAAGGGCTTATAGAATCCTTGGCTTTATAAATAGAGGTATAGAGTATAAAAACAAAGAAATTATGCTACAGATCATTGGACAGACCATTTGGAGTATTGTGTTCAATTCTGGGAACCTTATTTAAAGAAGAATGTTAATGCCCTGGTTGAGAGAGAGTGCAAAGGACATTTACAAGAATGATACCAGGAATTAGGGATTTTAGATACAAGGAAAGATTAGAGAGATTGGAAGTATTCTCCTTGGGGCAGAGAAGATTAAGAAGTTACCTAACTAAGGTGTTCAAAACTATGAATAATGTTGACAGGGTAAAGAAGAATATTCTTCTTTAGTTGGTATGTCAATAACTAGAAGTCACAATTTCAAGACTGTTCATAAGACAGTTAGGAGTGAAATGAGGAGAAACTTTGTTACTCAGAGAGTTGTTAGGATTTGGAATGTGCTGCCTGGGAGAGTGGTAGAGGCAGATTCTATAGCAAGTTTCAAAAGAGAGCTGGATTATTCATTTGGAAGTGATGAATGTGGAGGGTTGGACAATGGGACTTGCTGGTAGATCTTTGGGAG
Organism: Chiloscyllium plagiosum; assembly: GCF_037043375.1. NCBI lineage: Eukaryota > Metazoa > Chordata > Chondrichthyes > Orectolobiformes > Hemiscylliidae > Chiloscyllium > Chiloscyllium plagiosum. The sequence continues at coordinate 29,896,278 of NW_028270162.1, read as the reverse complement.
CTGGTACAAGCATAATGGGTTGAATGTCGTCCTTCTGTATTTTTAATGTCCATGATCCTATGATATATAAACCTCCCTCCCTTACATCTTGAGTCGTGTTGAAATTGAACCAGTCCAGATGAGTATTCAAACACATTGCTGGCAGTTCTTATAGATTCTAGAGTGGCTTTGAGAGATCAAACTCAACTGGATAGTGTCAGTACAAACGAGAGTTCCTCTCACTTCACTAGGATTTAACACTGCACCAAATGTCCAGAACTGGATGAAGGTTGTGATAGGTTCTGAAGCTAAATGGTTTGGAAGGAATCTGAATGATATATTGGCATGCAGATTATTGCTGAGTAGGAAATGGTTGATGAACCTGATGATGACTGATTCCGTTATTTTCCTGATGATTAAAGGGGGCAGAGGGAGAGGTGGCCAGATGTAGATTATTTTCCCTTCTTTTTAGTAGATCACCACAGTTAGTGTGTGAAGGGGGATTCTGAGAAAACCATTTCAATTGGTGCATTCTGGATAAAGTCACTTCTGCCAAGATTGCAGACAACTGATGTAGATGACATTTGCATAAAATAAATTGGTGCCTCCTAGTAAATGCAAGGAAGGTTTCCCAGTGGCCAAATGGACAAAGGCATCACCTGACTTAGCAGCAAGAAACAAGTCTTAGAAAGCCTGAGCACATGATAGAATATTGTTTCAAATTGAGCTTTGTTAGGTGATTGGAACTGCTATTGCAATTTGCCGAGACTAAACACATCCAGGTTCCTTGCTTTTGACTCCTATTCAGTGAGTTCTGTTGAAAAGTAGAGATGTATGAAAGATGGGTAAGGGCAGAATTATGTAGTTCCTTCCCTTCCCCACATCCCATCACATCTCATAAATGAATAGCCTGTTAATGCTTGTATGTGCAGAATAGTTATGAAGTACGTATATCGGATGACCATTGGCATCCTTGTAACCCATTCTAACTCAAATGAGCTAATTTTTCAATAGGAGAAAAACTGTTGTATTTATTAAAGAACAATGATTTAATATTCAGTATTTATATAATTTTTCAAAGTGTGCTTTTGTCCTTAGGTTATTTGAATACAAACAGAACTATGAATAAATGAATGATATTATTGTCACGTGAATTTTACAGAAAAAATAAAGTAAAATACAGTGAAAAGCTTTTCTACTGTTGCCATGATCTGACACCATTTTGAATAGTTTAAGAGCAAGAAAAAAAGGTAGAAAGACATAGCTTAAAGAAAGTCCATCAGTCCTGAGCCATCTCTTCAACAATACCTGTGCTGTCACTCCTCCACCACCTTTCATCTACACCAGACCCTAGCAACGTGGAAGTGACCACTTATCAGGCTCTACCTTTTGCTGCTGGGTGATTCTCCTTCACCAGTCTTGCTGCTGGCTGTGCTGGGCTCACCAACACCAAAGTTACATCTCTCACCGCTGGTCCACCTCGTCGATCTCACCCTGATGCCCTTCTGCCATCGCTAAACTGCCACCAGGGCTGGATACAACCAACAATGAAATTGCTAATCCTCAGGGACAACCTTTCACCGCTGGGCCTACCTTGCCTCCGCCTTTGCCGTTTTCAATGCTGGGTCCCGTGCTTGCCCCAGAATAGTAAATAGGGGTTCACTCACCACTGCCACAACGTCCGCACTGGGCCCCTCGAGTCTGCTCTGGGCCCCCTCCAGTTTGCATTCAGACCCCTCAAGTCTGCACTGGGTCTGTGCTGGGCCCATTCAAATCGGTGTTGGGCCCATTCAAGTCCATTCTGGGCTCATTCGAATCTGCAGAGGGGGACCATTCTAGTCCGCAATGGGCCCATTCAAATCTGCAGTGGGGGCCCTTCAAGTTCACACTGGGTCCCCACAAGTCCGCACTGTGCTCATTCAATTGCACACTGGGCCCATTCAAGTGTACACTGGGTCCACTTGAATCCACACTGGGCTCATTCGAATCTGTGCTGGGCCCATTTGAATCCGCAGTGCGGACCCATTCAAGTCCACACTGGGCCCTCACTAGTCCCTACTGGGCTAATTCAAGTGTGCACTGGGCCCATTCGAGTCCCCAGTGGGGACCCATTCCAGTGCGCAGTGGTGACCCATTCCAGTGTGCATTGAGCCCCCACAAGTCCACACTGGGTCCATTTGAGCGTGCAGTGAAGGCCCATTCAAGTGCACAGTGGGGGCCCATACGAGTGCTCACTTGGCCCATTCGAGTGCTCATTTGGCCCATTGAAGTGTGCACTGAGCCCATTCAAGTGCGTACTAGGCCCATTCTAGTGTGCTCTAGGCCCATTCGAGTTCACACAGGGCCCATCTGAGTGTGCACTAGGCCCATTTGAGTCCATGCTGGGCCCATTCGAGTCCACATTGGGCCCATTCGAATCCACGCTGGGCCCATTTGAGTTTGCACTAGGCCCATTTGAGGGTGTACCAGGCCTATTCCATATTGGACCGATTAGAATGTGCAATGAGGGCCCATTTGAGTGTTCACTGGGCCCATTCAAGTGCGCACTGGGCCCATTCAAGTGCACACTGGGCCCATTCAAGTCCACAGTAGACCCATTCGAGTCTACACTAGGTCCATTTGAACTTGCATTGGACCCATTCAAGTGTGCACTAGACCCATTCAAGAGCGTTGAGAGAGTGGTGCTGGAAAAGCACAGCAGGTCAGGCAGCATCTGTGAAGCAGAAGATTCAATGTTTCGAGCAAGAGCATTCAAGAGCGCACTAGGACCATTCAAGTCCATACTGGGCCCATTCAAGTTCACACTGGGCCCACTCGAGTGCTCACTGGACCCATTCAAGTCCACGCTGGGGTCACAGGGATCCCTTACCACTGCTAATGCTGTCCAAGCTCAGGACAAGAGATAAATAGAGGAGAAACAAAATAGGAAAAGAGAAAAAAAGAACATCGGTTGGAAGGGCAAGCCCCAGCTCAGAAACTCCTACTCCAGTGCCATCTTGGTGACGTTTAAAATCTAAGGCAGGAGACTGGTACTTGGTGAGATGTTCATTTGGCTTGCAGGCTCAGACACAATGGGCCAAGTGGCCTCCTGCACTGTAAATGTTATATGGTTCTGTGCAAACTTATGAAAAACACAATTCTACCACAAGATGGTGCTTTGACCAACATTTTCATCTCTTGCCTGGAGATACAGGCTTGGGTTAATGTATCTACAGATAAAGTATCTGATCACACATTTGCAGAAATATTTATAACACTACAGCTTTTACCCTGCATTGTCCTACTTGGTATTGTTACCAGTTATATTGCATTTGAATAGATTACAATCCTGACAATTATAGTTCATGTAGCACTTCCCAACTTCATAAATATGTACATGGTAGAGTGGAGTTCCATGTAAAGCAAAGATACTGTTAAACATTCTGCATCTGAAGTCTGGAAGTGTAAAACAAGTTATTTATTTGTTCATTCACAGGATGAGGCTATGGCTGGCCTGACCAGCATTTCTCACCCTTTTCTGACTGTCTTTGAGAATGGGTGGCACGGTGGCTCAGTGGTTAGCACCAGGGTCCCAGGTTCGATTCCAGCCTTGGGCAACTGTCTGTGTGGAGTCTGTGTGGGTTTGCTGTGGTTTCCCCCCACAGGCACAAAGATGTGCAGGTCAGGTGAATTGGCCATGCTAAAATGCCCATAGTGTTAGGTGCATTAGTTAGAGGGAAATGGGTCTGGATGGGTTACTCTTCGGAGGGTCGTTGTGGATTTGTTGGCCCGAAGGGCCTGTTTCCACAGTGTAGGGAATCTAATCTAAGTCAGTGTGGAATGGATGAGGGTGAGAAAGTCAGTGGTGAGCCATCATACTGCTGTCTATCCCCACAGTGGTGTCTGGGTGGAAGGTTCACGATTTTGATTCAGTGACTATGGAAGGGCAGTGATATGTTTCCAGGTCAGATGTTATGTGACTTGAAGGGAAATATTGAGGCATTGGGGTTCCCCTGCACCTTTTTTCCTTGCCCTTCTGAATGATTGATGATGTAGGTTTGGAATGTGCTGTGGAAGAAACTTCATGCTGCAGTGCGTCTTGTCGACACTCCACAGTGAATCACATTGTAGTGCTGATGATCAAACAGTTAATTTATTCAGGTGCTCCTCTGTTACTACACCATGGTACATTGGCAGAATAATTCAGATATTCCCAGTAGGTAGAACACTATTTGTTTGAGGGAGGCAATGCGAAACTGTTCAAATGCCCTCCCATGTACATTAGTCCAGAGACTTTTTGTCAGTTTATACTTCTAATTAACTATTTCACAGCCTGCAACCAAATAACGAAGATTGAGAACTTCTGTTTTGTCTTTTGTTCAGAACATTGAGAAAGACGGACTGAACCCCAGACCTCCATCTGCCCTGAAATATAGTCAGGTTAAAAATGATTCAGATTCCATTCTCAGACATCTGATCATTAAAACAATCCTGAGGAGAAGGTAAAGGCCAAAGTAGGTTGATCGGATGTTTGGTAACTTTCAACTTTCACTAATCCATCACCAGACCTGAGCAATAATGATTCCAGGCCTTATTTTTCTGCAGAATCTTTGGAAGAATTAATTTAGTTGCAGCTTAGTTAGATCAAATACTGTACTGTACTGAATAAGTTTTGTAGATTATGAACACTTTCAATGAGTCCATTGTATTCCATAAAGGGGGGACAGAGGTTTGGGGCTGAGTGGTCGCATTCTCCCTTCTGAATGCTGCTGATGGTCCCAGCTACTGGAGTGTTGAGTTGCAGCTCTGAGTTCTGAGTTGCCACCTGGAGGGAAACTTGTAGTTTGTCTGGCTCCCTCTCTGATCATAAGGGCTATCTGTGGTCACCAAAAGAACAAATTAATTGCCCTATCAGCTGCTGTAGAGGTAGCTACAACCACAGAGTGAGCTTCTTCATAATGACCAGTCAGACGGCCTGTACATGTTTTCATTCTTGTGGGTCTGGAGCCACATACAGGCTGGACCAGGTAAGGATAGCAGATTTCCTTCTCGAAAGGACATTACAGAAAGAGTTGGATTTTAATGTCAATTGATAATAGTTACATGGTCACCATTTTTTATTCTAGGTTTATATTAAATTCATATTTCACCCTCTGCCATGGTATGGTTGGAACCCATGCCCTCAGAACGTTAGAGTGGAGATCTGGATTACTATTTCTGTGATATTGCCACCAATCCGTCAACAATTACATTTAATATTTACATCACTGTCACAAACACATACCAGTGTGACCTCGGTGTGGTTCATGAACTGAGAATTTGTATAAACTTTTGTATGTGACCTCCTTTTAGTTTTTGAGTGCTTCTATTAAAGAAAACACAGCAACAAGGTTTTGATCTTAAACAAGATAAAGGTTAGTTTTTTTTCCAAAACTACCATGGCAATTAATCAGGTATAAGTGAAAAGATTTTTAGCTAAAAATACATATACAAAGATTAAAGTTGGGTAAGGATCAAAGATACTTATAAAACAGTAAATAAGATCAGTCTCCATGATCATTGCAGAGTTGTTACTTCTAAGGTTTCACTTTCTGAATTAAAGGGGAAGAAACATTCAGTCAGATTCACAGCTATGGTGGCTTCTATAGTTGAATAGTTAGCGGTTGCTCCCACAGGTAGACTGAGTAGAGCAGACTCTGGGAACTGAATGAATGTTCCTTTGTTTTTTTTGTACAGCAGTGCAGGTTGGTAGTCTGTATTTCAGTATAGCAGTTTTAGCTAACTCCCTTGGTCTCCGTACTGGACCTCAGGTCATTCTCTTCACATCGCTGCGCAAAATGGTTGCTCACAACTAAACCTTTATCCAGTTCAAAGCTTAAACTTGCTGCTGTCCCAATTTTTTCAAGTCATGCTTCCATGTGAGGTATTGGGTTAGACCAGGTCTTGAGCACAGACCCCTTCTAATTGTCCTTTTGTCTGTTTCTTACCTTTGTAACTATCTGGCCAATAATTTTAATCGCTCTCTTACTGTCAGGTTTTTGGTGAAGTAGGAAGAGCATTCCAACCTCTAGAGAAGTTTTTGATCAATGAATTTCTGTTGAACCTTGGAAATGATCACTGAGTTTCAAAAGACCTTTTATGTTTCTTCTTTAAACAAGTCCAGAGCAGTTCAAACACCATTTGAATTAACAAGAGAGGGCATGTTGCTCCTGGGATTTAATCTGTGAGATCCCAGTGTGTACCTTAAAGATAGATGAGCTTTCTTCATAGCATTTGGCATGCTTGCCTTCATTAGTCAGAGCATTAAGTATGGGGTTGGGACATCATATCGTGTACAGGACATTTCAGAGTGCTGCACTATCAGTAGTGCTGTCTTTTGCTGAGTAGACTAAATGAAGGGATAGTTTCCATGGTTGCAGAGTCTGCAACCAGGGGACACAGTCTCAGGATATGACTAAGCCATTTAGGACTGAGGTGAGGAAAGTTTTGTTTAATAAAGTGATGAACCTGTGGAATTCTCTACCATAGAAGGCTGTGACAGCCAAGTCGCTGAATATAAAGGAAGGATGTTATTAAACTGGACAGGATGCGGGAAAGATTTACAAGGGTGTTATTGGACTGGAAGGTTTGAGCTATAAGGAGAGTTTGGATAGACTAGGACTTCTTTCACTCATGTTTAGGAGGTTGAGGGTGACCTTATAAAGATTTGTAAAATCATGAGGGACATGGAGAGGGTGAATAGTCAAGGTCTTTTCCCCAAAACTAGAGGGTTTCAGGTGACTACAGGGAAAGATTTAAAAGGGACCTAAGGGGCAACCTTTTCACACAGAGGATAGTGCATCTCTGGAATGAGCTGCCCGAGGAAGTGGTAAAGGTGGATACAATATTTAAAAGACATTTGGACAGGTATGTGGATAGGAAAGCTTTAGAGGGATATGGGCCAAATGCAGGCAAATGGGACTAGTTTAGTTTAGGAAACCTGGTTGGCATGGGTGGGTTGGACCAGAGGGTCTGTTTCCATGCTGTACGATTCTATGACTTCTATGAACTACAAGTTTCTGACAACAGCATCAGAATTACTAAGGTATGAAAGTTGAAGGGTTGGATTTTATGCCCTCTGCCGGGGGTGAGGGGACAACATGTAGTCAGCACAGCACCTTCAAACCAATTGAATAGCATGCACAATCTCTGCAGTTCTACTTGAAGATCTAGCAGGGCCCACTACTGAATTTGTCACTTCCTCTGTTACACATCCTGTGCATTATCCTCTGTCCATTACATTGTGTATATTTCAGACCCTATCCGTTCCCCACTCTGTCTGATTCCTTCCCAATAGCTTCATGGGTACAGAATTAGTGGCCAAACCACCAATGATTCTTCTGCGTTTCCATTGAAGTTAGTTTTTAATTAGAGAAATTGCTAGTTTGTCACACTCTGAAAATTCTCTTCTCTGCCAGAAGATAATTCAGGGAAACAAATCACACTGATCTTAATGTACATGCATTTATCTTAGCAAAAGTGATATGCTGGGAGTTATAGAGTGGGTCTATAATCAGACTGCAACTCCTACACCATAATTTTGTCCATCTGAAGCTTTCTTAAATGTTCTGTACATTTGATTGTATAATTTGACAATTTATAATGGTTCTGTGCAAGCTCACCAAAGTTAGATGCTTCACTGCTGTGCAGGAGCAAATACATTTATCTTCAACATCTATATTCAGAGGTGCTCTGTTAAATCTAAAAAAAAAATATTGTAAGCTATATTTCTGGAATGCAACAGGCAACAGAGACAATGCTATTGTTTGGTCAGGATTATGACTAAAAGGAATTGTGATGAGTTTGCTTCTGGATTGCAACTGTTTTTGCTCGTGGTCAAAGTGTAATGTTGAATTTGGAGTATCCTTAGTACAGAACATTCTCCTTAATAATTGCACTACAAAAGCATGTAATTGCAAATTATCCTTGTATTTGCAAATTACCAATGTTTTGTTGTGCTCTGCAGTTACGATTTACAATTCCAGCCCTGTTTTATTCAATACATATCAATGGTAATGTCTGCCTCTTTGATTTTTCTTTTCCCTTTCCCTTCAGAATTCAGTATTGTGCTATCCTCAGGCTGTTGAATTTATACTTGATCCTTTGTTGAGCAGCGGGACCGATTAATGTAATAAATTGTCAATGAGAAAGAATGTTCTGACCAGGTAGTGCGTCGTCTGTAAATACGGCTGCTGGACAAATGTGGAGCCAACAAGCAGCTGTTATGTAATGGAAGCCTGTGCTAAGATTTATAGATTGGTCAAAGTTCAAAATAGAGCTCTCACTGCTCTTTTTTTTGTGTGTGATAATCCATTACTTAGAAAAGATATACCATCAACTGGGCAAATGGTGCAGCAACACATTGTCTACCTCCCACCTAGAGATCATGGTTCATGTTTCAGGATTGTCTGTCACTCAAATTTATGCATTTATCCATATTGGGATTTGTTTTTTAGCTTTCAAGAACAACAAGATGGGTGACCAAGTGAAAATAAAGTAAGTTGATTCACTAGAAGAGAAAATGTTGCCTGTCTCACTAAAATAGTAACCAGCAGTGGGTGGTCAGAGAGTTGTATCATCAGCTGTCAGGACAAACATGAAACAGCGCCCAGGATCTGCCTATTTTCTCAGCTGGAGGGATATTTGCAAAGAGAAGCATAAATGATGTCTAATATTGGGATTTGAAGATTTTGTGCAGAGAAATCTCCCTGTTTTTGTCAAAAACAACCCAATAGTTACAATATTAACAAGAACTGGTTTTTGGTTTGAGCAGCCAGATTGGAATTATAATCTCAATAAACATTACCACTTCTCCAATAAGGTGAAATATTCTAGTGCTGCTTGGTATCGGAACTAGGGATCACAATGATTAGTTGCTTGTTTTTGACCAGCTTGGATGCAATGCGCTATAGGGCCTTTGTGTTGTAGATCTCTATGTCTATATGATTCTAGGGAGATCTCATGAAGTAGTCAAAAAACTGAACTGTTCCTTCTCAAACAACACAGAAAATATTTACAAGAAAAAAACCGTAAGCCTGATGGTCATATTGATAAATTACTGAGTCTTAAACAAGAAGATGGAGAAAGTGAGGACTGCAGATGCTGGAGATCAGAGCTGAAAATGTGTTGCTGGAAAAGCACAGCAGGTCAGGCAGCATCCAAGGAGCAGGAGAATCGACGTTTCGGGCATGAGCCCTTCTTCAGGAATGAGGAAAGTGTGTCCAGCAGGCTAAGATAAAAGGTAGGGAGGAGGGACTTGGGGGAGGGGTGTGGGAAATGCAATAGGTGGAAGGAGGTCAAGGTGAGGGTGATAGGCCGGAGTGGGGGTGGGGGCAGAGAGGTCAGGAAGAAGATTGCAGGTTAGGAAGGTGGTGCTGAGTTTGAGGGATTTGATTGAGACAAGGCGAGGGGAGGGGAAATGAGGAAACTGGAGAAATCTGAGTTCATCCGTTGTGGTTGGAGGGTTCCCAGGCGGAAGATGAGGCGCTCTTCTTCCAACCGTCGTGTTGCTATGGTCTGGCGATGGAGGAGTCCAAGGACCTTCATGTCCTTGGTGGAGTGGGAGGGGGAGTTGAAGTGTTGAGTCACGGGGTGGTTGGGTTGGTTGGTCCGGGTGTCCCAGAGGTGTTCTCTGAAACGTTCCACAAGTAGGCGGCCTGTCTCCCCGATATAGAGGAGGCCATATCGGGTGCAGCGGATGCAATAAATGATGTGTCTGGAGGTGGAGGTGAATATGTGGCGGATATGGAAGGATCCCTTGGGGCCTTGGAGGGAAGTAAGGGGGGAGGTGTGGGCGCAAGTTTTGCATTTCTTGTGGTTGTGGGCGCATCCGCTGCACCCGATGTGGCCTCCTCTATATTGGAGAGACAGGCCGCCTACTTGCGGAACGTTTCAGAGAACACCTCTGGGACACCCGGACCAACCAACCCAACCACCCCGTGGCTCAACACTTCAACTCTCCCTCCCACTCCACCAAGGACATGCAGGTCCTTGGACTCCTCCATTGCCAGACCATAGCAACACGACGGTTGGAAGAAGAGTGCCTCATCTTCCGCCTAGGAACCCTCCAACCATAACGGATGAACTCAGATTTCTCCAGTTTTCTCATTTCCCCTCCCCCCACCTTGTCTCAGTCAAATTCCTCAAACTCAGCACTGCCTTCCTAACCTGCAATCTTCTTCCCGACCTCTCCGCCCCCATCCCTTCTCCGGCCTATCACCCTCACCTTGGCCTCCTTCCACCTATCGCATTTCCAACGCCCCTCCCCCAAGTGTCCCTCCTCCCTACCTTTTATTTTAGACTGCTGGACACACTTTCCTCATTCCTGAAGAAGGGCTCATGCCCGAAACACGATTCTCCTGCTCCTTGGATGCTGCCTGACCCGCTGCGCTTTTCCAGCAACACATTTTCAGCTTTAAACAAGAAGATGGCAGTTTTTATTTCCTTCCTTATGTTGCTTCAGCTGGTCCTGTTCAACGTATTTGTAACGGCTGTGCAGTTGACCCTGAGTTAAAGATGGAAAAATCAGTCAGGATCCTTGTCTTCACCACAATCTGTCAGCCTCCAGAAGTGGGCTGAGGAACAGTAGATGAGGACAGGATTAAGCTCAACTTCAGTATCCAAGTTTGATAACACAGGGCTCACACCAAAAGACTGAGCAGCTGGAGGAGATACCTGAGGGCAACTGGCACCTGTGAATCCAAATCATACTTTCAGAATCAGAAGGCAGGAAAATACAATAAGGAGCAGGTAAAATGAAAAACTAATTTAGAATCTGTCAGAGCAAATACAGGAGCTGCAGCTGTCAGTTTTATTTGAGCACTGTGCCATTAAATTATTAAAAGGAATGGATGGTGCCTTCAGCATATTTTCCCAGCCTTCAACTTGTATTAGCGGAAACAATCCTTCATGGTGCATGGAATCAGTAGCAAGATGTAGAAGTTTGTTTAGATGTGAGGAGTGCAGAGTAGGAGCTATGACTGATAGGATCCCTCATTAGTGTATTCCTTTCACTTAGGCAACATTCACAGTTTCTAACGTATAAAATAAACTCATTAATATTTGACCTCACAGTTTCATTTTTAATCTCAAAGCTGTGTGAAAAGTTACCCCACATTAGTCAGTGCAGCTAATGAATAATGTTTCTCCTTGATATTTACTCTGGTTTCTAATGAAGTAGGAAGCACATCAAAGGCAGGTTGATTATGAATATTGTGAAGCTTCCACGGTGTTCCGGAAAGAGGAAAACTGAAATACTTGGATGGACAGAGATGACGGATGGAGATCACATAACCCACTATTTCCACAGTAATCAATTAAATACACACCTTTTTCTGACAAATGAAAATCCCCAAACTTCCTCAAAAATCCTGGAGAAATTCTAATTGTTTGTACACTGTGGGCCACTTGGTAGCACTCCTTTTTCATTCACGAGGTTCCTGTTTTAAGTCCATGTCATTCCAGGACTTGAGTGCACAAATTCTGGGGTAATACTGTACTGAGGGAATGCTGTCAGAGGCACCGTCTTCTGCTGAATAGACAAGGTGAAGGCGATGGTTTCCTTGGGTTGCAGAGTCTAGAACCAAGTCTCAGAATATGGGGGAGGCCATTTTGGACTGAGATGACAAAAGATTTATTCTGGAAAAAGGTGAACCTGTGGAATTCTCAACCACAGAAGGCTGTGGCAACCAAGTCACTGAATATATTCATGAAAGACATGGACTTTTTTCTACGATTTTAAAGGCATCAAAGGATATGGGGAGAAAGCAGGAAAATGGCTTTTAGTCAGGGATCAACCATGATCATACTGCATGGTAGAGCAGGCTCAAAGGGCTGAATTGGCTACTCCTGGTCCTATTTTCTAGTTTCTATGTTGAATTTCATGGAATGCCATGAAATGTTGTGTTTCTATCATGTGACATATTTTTCAACATCTTATAGTGTGTATCACAGATGTACTTTTGTAAATATGTTACCATAGTAATGGCACCATTGCAAAAAAAGCACGAAATTGGCATGGTAGGGAGTTCCCAAGTTTTTCAATTTCCCACTGGGGAGATTTTCACTGGTCACTTTTTGTTTGTGCCATCTTACTGTAACAAAGAGTTTGTGAATGTCATAATTTCTAGGAAATCAAAAAGCAACAATTTACCTCTTCTTGTGCAAGTACATCTTCACAAGTAAGGAAGAATTTTCCTTGAAGAAACAACAGGGAGTTAACGGGGACAGATGGAAATCAGAGTGGGTTTATTGTAAACAGACATTTGAAATGAAAATGGCAAAAAGACAAGATGGTTTGGGAAGCGAGTTTCAACAAGCAGAGTGTCATGGTGGGAGATTACAGATTTAAGGAGGCACAAAGCCATGGAGGGATTTGAAAATGAGAGTGAGAATTTTAAAATCAAGACGTTGTTTGACTAGAGGATGATAGGTCAGTGACCAAAGGGCTAACCAGGGAACAGATCATGGTAGGGGTTAAGAGATATGGAATAATGTTTAAGCAGGGTCTCAACTTTGTGGAAGGTAGAATGTGGGAATGCAGTCATTTATGAAAACTAATGCCACACTTTTGGATATGTCACTGAGAGGCAGGATGCACATGAGAAACAGGAACGGTTAAGGATAGATCCTTGGGACACACGAATGGTAGCAATGCAGGAAGAGAAACCATTGCACATAACTGAATGGTTATGATTGGATAAATAAGCATGGAGCCAAGTGAGAGAAGTCCCACACAGCTGGATGACAATGGAGAGATACTGGAGGAGGATGGTGTGGTTAATTGTGCCAGAGGCTGCAGACAGGCTGAAAAGGATGAGGAAGGAATGTTTATCTTTGTTACAGTCACATGGGATTCCACAAGTGACTCTGACAAAAGCCATTTCAGGTCTGTGACAAGGTCAGAAACCTGACAGGTGGGATTCAAAACCAGAGCTCTCGGAAAGATGGAAACAATTTGGGAAGTAACAACAAATTCAAGAACTTTGGAATGGAAAGGAAGATTGGAGATGTACTGTAGTCAGTAAAGGACAGGGGCTCAATGGCTGATTATTGTGGAAAGGGATGTTGACAGCAGACTTAAAGGTGAGGGGGACAAAGACATGAAGAGAGTTCATCGTTTACAACATGCACTAACATGGGGACAAAACAGGAAGTGAGATTATCACTGTTTAGTGGGAATAGGATCAAAGGAACATGCTACATTTTCTCTGAAGGGATCAATTAAGATAAGTGGATTGGCTGCTTTCTTCATCTGTAATTATACTGAAAGCTTGTGAGTACAGGAAGTAAGGTTTTTACTTTGATTTGTTTTTGTTTGGTACAGTAGTTAGTAGGATTTTAGGACTCTAGTTCAATTTGTTTATTAGTCTTGTAACTGTAGAACTTATTAAAATGGAAGATTGTAAGTAGTCTTATTGGCATATTTGGTTTTCTCTTAAGGTACACTTAATTGTGACTGATTTCTCTGAAGTGGAATTGATACCTAATGTTTTTGGGTTAAGTTTGATAGCCCACAATCTGAATTATTTGTGCAGTCAAGAATATCATCAACATTTATCGGTGTGAAGATGTTTTGACATCAACTCTGTACTGAGTCCATCAGTTGCTTAATTTGAATCATCATAGATTTTGGAATTTGCTTTTGCTATTATTTGTCACTTTTCTTCCTATTTTTTCAGTTATGCTTCCATTTTAGATAACATAGCTGTTACCCCACTGCTCTCTGAAATATGGAGCCATGTTGTTAGTCAAATTACATGAAGTATGAGTGAATGCCAAGCTGTCTTTAATCACAAACAATTTGTAATTGTTCTTTTCAGCCAGTTCATCAGTTGCTCTATTTTGCTTCCTTTTTCCTGCCATGAGCTAATTACTTCTCATCCGTTTTTTGTTTAACTTTTAGCTTTGTCAGATACATTGTCAGTAACAATGGAGTAGACTGTTGTTTGAAATGCCTGTCGTGTCTGTGAATATTCCTGTGAGAACACTAGACACATATCTGCATTGCCCTTTGTTCTGAGCCGATAGAAAAGCTTTTCACGCCTTGTATTTATTCACCATGTGAAAAGTCTTTTCTGTTGTCTTATTTCATGTACTTTATCTTCTGTTTTTGGTTTCTGGATGGTTTCTTGTAATTGTTAACTGGCTGGTTACAATGGATGGCTGTACTGTTCAAGGTGAATTCACATCCTAAAACAAATGGAATTCTTTTATTCTTGCTGTCACTCTTGTTCAGTGCTGCCTTTTCTTGTGTTTCTTAAGTTTCTGTATGAATTCAATAGTGTTATCTCCTGTATGTCTCTGTCAGTGCTAGATATTCATTGAAGTTGGACTTTGTAAACTTACAGTAAAAATTGTAGTCACTCACCTGTGTTGTTATCCTTATTTGTGTTTCTCACTTTTGCTAAATCACCTTTCTTTTTTGGGATGGTGAGCTGGTGGAGGGTGTTTCAGGTGATGCATGACCCACAATGCATCTTTCCACACATCCCCCACACGTCTGACAACATTCCGCTCAACTGGCTGGCAGTTGATTGAATGTATTGGCATCAAGGGCGGCGAGTTTCCTTCCAAACCCTCTGTGTGGAGATTATTAGCTGCTAATCCCTTGGCTGAGATAAACAATTCCTACCAGTGAAATAGGATCAATCCTCAGTCTTACCACCTGGTGGTACTGTTTGAGTGCTGCAGTGCATGTTTTCCTTTGTTCAGAATGCTTTACTTTCTCCCAAAGTTAAACTTCAAATTTTCCAAACAGTCTTGTGCTTTTAAATTTTCCCCTGGATCTCAGAACTGTGGAATGCTTTGTCAATGTGATCTTTTAAAATTCCAAGGTAATATCAACAATTCTCTACCTCTGGATTTACCTCATCACTTCTTGAATGTTTTTTCAAGTTAGTGCCCTGCCTTAACTATGGACTTCACATCTTAGACTTAGTTATTCAATAAAGAAACAATCTCCAGGCTTTTATCTGTTCTGGCAATTATATAAATCAGTGTAATTAATTACATAAAGCATATTAGTGCATGCAACGGTGAATATATTATATTGTTTCTTGAATGGAATAGAAATTTATTGTCTTGTACACTTTTACATGAAAAATACAGTGAAAAGTTTTATAAGTCACTTCATCACGGCACCATCATCAATGGTAGAAGTCATGTATAATAATAAATAAATAAAATTAAGACAAAGTTAATCACAATTCAGTTAACGGCTCCTGACCTTGGGAAAAGCCAATTAAGGAATGATGGAATACCCTGCAAACGCAATCAGGATGAGACTGCCACACTGGAATACTGGACCAGAAGCCTTTGCCAAAGCGACCACTATCCTGAGATGAGAGCACCACTCCTGTACGAGATTGCCTGCTGGGCTACTGGAATACCTGGACACAAAAGACAAAAAGAACCTCCACGCCAGGTCAAGACTACCACATTGGCCGAGACTGCCTTTCTCCACCTTCAGGCACCCGGGCCTAGCTGCGGACCTGGAGCCACGGCCTTGCCTATGAGGCCGGGGGAGTCAGCACAGGACCTACTCCTCATTCGCCGGAGACCTCGGGCTGGGTTGAACTGTGTCCAACGTGTCCTGGCATTGCTGCCATTGTCACCAGAGGCCTCCTCCTTCATCTGTGACTCTCCGGGCTTAAAAGAAAAGAAAATTAAAAACAATAGAAAAAGAGCACAAGTAAAAAGAAGAGAAAAATAGAGAAAGAAAACCAACGAGAGCAGACAAGCCCTAGGTTCAGCTCTCCCCTACTCCACCGCCATCTTAAAAGACATTTTTCTTGCTGGTCATCATTGCATTAGTGAAGACAGGTATACGGTTAATTTTCATTCTTGCATTTAATCAAGCTCCTATCGAAAGCCCTTGATACATTAAACACACGATTGTAAAATATGAGATATTTATATAATGTAAGGAAAGCTTTGTGCTGCCATTATTTAACATCCACTGCACAGATTTGGCAGCTATTATTGACATAGTACTGCCTTGCAGGCTGGCCGAGCCTGGAATTTCTCTGCCCTCTGTTGGGTCGTGAACTCTTCTGTCACTTGCTGACTGGATTCTCTTCAACCATCACTGTCCTCCTTCTCCACTGCTAACCTGGAATTCCCTGAAAACAATTGGCTTGGGATCATTGTGATCACCAGAAGCTGTAGATCTTGTTCAGCATCCATGAAGTTAACTTTCAAAATTTCATCAGCTTCTCATTCCACCATCTCTCTTCCTGCAATGTTGAGTTCACAGCCATAGAATTCCTCCAGCACTTAGTACAGCCTTGTTTGTCATGCATTTTATTTATATAGACATCTGTAAATTCCTTAGTTGTGCTCAAAAACAGGATGCTCTTCTCCCTCCCCCTCCCATTTTTAGTCCGCTTTTCCTCTTCTTGACCTATTATTTACTTTCTTTATCCCTGTTATAATTTACTTCTCATTTTTCACCCTACTGCCTTATGCTAACCTCCTGTATTATCACAGACAGACCCAGGCATCCTCTGTCTCACCCATCATGACTCACCTAAAGCAATCATTCACATCACTTCATCCCCTTTCACTGGAATAAAGGCTGTTCATTTCTCTGTCTGAAAATGAAGCTGATTAGAGCTGAAGTTACAACCACAACCAAGAGTAAAGGTCACAACTGAGGCAAGAAATGTTTGTGAATACTCTCGTCCTTTAACACAAAAGCTAGAGGCCACAAATGCTTCAACTTTTCAAAATGGGAGTATTAGAAGATGCTGAAAAGACACCTCCTTCCTACTAAAACGATTGTCAAGCAGTATACAGAGGGGAAAAAAATAGTGGAAGTCACTTTTTCGTACGTCAAAAGGCTTTACGTTTGGCCAGTCGTTTATTGATTTTACCATCTTGCTCCTCAGAAATTATGTCAAAATAAAAGAATAGGTGTGTATGACATCACAACTCATTTTTGGCATGAATGGCACCTTTCAGCACAAGCCTGCTATTTATAAAGCAGCAGCTTTTAAATTCACAACAAGAAACAAACAGAAGGGAGACCAAAGCAAATAGAAAAAGCACTAGATTGCAACATAGATTTATACTCTGACATTTTAAAAAACATGAAGCAGGACAGCAAAGATGAAAAGTGAACATTTAACCATGGACTAGCATTCCAATAATATTCTGTCCACATTTCAATTATTCAAGGAAAGAATGAATGTTCAATATATGAATGAGCAAATAACTGTCTGAGAAAGGCAGGTTGTCAAGTTTCTAATTGTTTTGAGAAATGAAAGGTTGAGAATTCTCCACCATTTTAGAGTGATGACCACAAAGATCCAAACAAGATCTTTCAAGTCCTACAAGGTGAACATTAGGTCAGAGCCAACTTCAGGATTCATAGGCTTGAGTTCATGTCATATCATATCACCAAAGCCAGGTAAAGGTATAGATCATTTCACAGGTAAATTTTCATGCAAAAGTATGGCATGTGATCTCATCAAACCCCTCATCTGTTTGAAAGGCTGATGGAATACTTCCAGGAAAGATCCTAGACAAACCATTGATGCACTGCCAGAGGAAACTTACAAATTTAAAACAACTTGAAGTTTGTAGCAGGTCAGCAGCATCTGAAGGTGAGTGACTCTTCAAAAGCTATTGTATCCATCAACAAGATTAGAAAAATTCCAAATCCTATACAAGATGTGGTTGTTGTATATACCAAAATATATAGCCAGCATTTTATGCCATTGGCAACTTATTTTCTACAAGGAGATTTTGGGTTAATATGGGCATGAAGTCCAAATGCTCAGAGAAGCCTTATGGCAACAGAATTTTCCACAGTAGCAAATGAAGTCAACCAAGGAACAATGTCAAAGAAAGTTCAAAACTTTTATCTATGGCACATAATTATACAGTCAGTTCTGCCATAACCCACATTTCTTCTATACAAATTGGCTATAACGCAATTGAAGAATTTAGACCATTATTTGTAGAATAGACAATAGACAATAGACAATAGATGCAGGAGTAGGTCATTCTGCCCTTCGAGCCTGCACCGCCATTCAATATGACCATGGCTGATCATTCCTAATCAGTATCCTCTTCCTGCCTTATCTCCATAACCCTTGATTCCACTATCTTTGAGAGCTCTATCCAACTCTTTCTTAAATGAATCCAGAGACTGGGCCTCCACTGCCCTCTGGGGCAGAGCATTCCACACAGCCACCACTCTCTGGGTGAAGAAGTTTCTCCTCATCTCTGTCCTAAATGGTCTACCCCGTATTTTTAAGCTGTGTCCTCTGGTTTGGCACTCACCCATCAGCGGAAACATGTTTCCTGCTGCCAGAGTGTCCATTCCTTTCATAATCTTATATGTCTCAATTAGATCCCCTTTCAGTCTTCTAAACTCAAGGGTATACAAGCCCAGTCGCTTCAGTCTTTCCATGTAAGGTAATCCCGCCATTCCAGGAATTGACCTCGTGAACCTACGCTGCACTCCCTCAATAGCCAGAATGTCTTTCCTCAAATTTGGAGACCAGAACTGCAGACTTTCCTCACCAAAATGGCTATAACGCGATTCCAGTCCCATTGGTTGAAATAGTGCTGCTATTACATGATTTTCTTATTAAACAGGATTGCATGGGAGCAGAACTATTGCATTATATGAGAACAGACCATATCAACAAAGTTCAAGTGGTAACCGCAATATTACAGCTTGCATTCTCCAGTCAGGGAGTACATGTGGTTAACTTGATACACCACATGGATGCCATCAGAAAATTTGAAGCCTTTATCTCTATCCAAGTGACACACCCCATCCAGGAATTATAAAATGAATGGACAATGGCATGGTGCACCAGGATTAACACCGGTGCAAGTACAGATAACATGTCTTTATGCATCTTTCATGAGATGTACTCAGGAACTTGTAGGCAGCACGGTGGCACAGTGGTTAGCACTGCTGCCTCGCAGCGCCAGAGACCCGGGTTCAATTCCTGCCTCAGGCGACTGACTGTGTGGAGTTTGCACATTCTCCCCGTGTCTGCGTGGGTTTCCTCCGGGGGCTCCGGTTTCCTCCCACAGTCCAAAGATGTGCAGGTCCGTAGTGTTAGGTAAGGGGTAAATGTAGGGGTATGGGTGGTTTGCACTTCGGCGGGTCGGTGTGGACTTGTTGGGCCGAAGGGCCTGTTTCCACACTGTAAAGTAATCTAATCTAATCTAATCTAATCTAATCTAATCTAATCTAATCTACAGAAACCAACACAATCTGGTGCAGTCCGTATATGATAGGTTACTGCTCTGACATGCCAAGAATTGGCTTTGTACATTTTAAATGTCAATATAATTTCTTCAGATGAACATCTGCAAACCTTTACTTCATTGATATAACAAAATCTTCTATCATTGGTCCTAGCATCCGTGTATCATCATGATCCACCAAGTAACCAATGCAACCAACTCCAAAGATTCCAGACCACAGCGTCAAGTCTATTCCTGCCTCAACAGTCTCAACACAAATTGGTTTCATTCTAATGGTAATTTTTTGAAAAAACATCATTCTGAAAGATAATTCCCAGTCAAACATTGACCATCTTCTTAATTCATATTTATGATAAACTCAAGTTCAAATGGATTCCATGGTTCAAATCAGCATGATCCATAAATTTGAGCATCACACTGACTGGTGTAGATCAATTTCTTGAGTTTTGAAATAAAATGCCAATCTATGTGTATGTTTAGATGCAAGGTAATTGAGTAGTGCGTCAAAAAGATCCTTACAGGATTTCTACTCCAGAAGAGCTTAATCCCAGGTTCTCAGGCACAAAGTAGATTTGCAAGCTTGATGCCCAGCATGGATATTGACCCAGGGCTACTGGAACTGACAACTTTTCAAGCACCTTTTGGTAGTTATTGTTTTCTCAGGTTACCATTTGGATTTTTCATTGGCCAAGCTAAATTGCAACAAAATATCGATCATCCCATCAAGAATCTGCCAGGTGCACTCTGCATTGCAGTTGGTATCATAATTATTGCAAAAACTAGGCCCGAGTCTGAGATAAACATCCAGCAGGTCACTGCAGCAGCAAAAGAAGTCTCATTTTGAATAGCACAAAAATATCAAATCAACATGAGCCAAATCAACTTCTTTAGGTCAACCTACTTTTCAAAGGGTATTGGACCTGATTCTACCAAAGTAGAAGACTTACAAAAGGTAACTCAAAGACAAATATGACTTAAAAGAATATCTGTACTTTCAACATGTATCTCTATATGTTACACAGTTTCAGTCCAAAGCATCACCATTTGAGGTTTGATACACTACATATTGCAGGAAGATCATCAACATAACTTTCAATCCATCAGGGAAACTTTATTTTCCAGCAAAAGCATTCTTCAATATCATGATCCTCCAACCCTTGCTGCTTTGCAAGTAGATGCTTCCCAGAAAGGGACATTGAAGCATATACAGTAGAAACATAAAAGGTAGGAGCGGGTGTAGGTCATTTGACTCCATGAGCCTGCTCTGCCATTCAATATGATCATGGCTGTTCATTAAGCTCAGTACTCTAATTCCACTCTCCTCCATATCCCTTGATCCCTTTAGCCACAAGAGCTATATCTACCTCCTTCTTGAAAACTCATGTTTTGACCTCAACCACCTGCTGTGGTAGTGAATTCTATAGGCTCACCACTCTCTTGGTGAAGAAATTTGTCCTTTTCTCAGTCCTAAAATGTTTATCACTTAAACTATGGACTCCTTCCTGCATCTAATCTGTCTAGACCTGTTATAATTTTATAGGTTTCTATTAAATCCCCCTCATTCTTCTAAACTCCAGTGAGTACAATTATAACTACAATCCCTCCCTATGTCAGTCCTACCATCCCAGGAATCAATTTCGCAAACCTTTGTTGGTGTCCCTCTGTTGCAAGGACATCCTTCCTCAGAAAGCGGAGACCAAAACTGCACACAGTATTCCAGGTGTGACCTCACCAATGCCCCATATAACTGCAGTAAGACATCCTTGTTCTTGTTCTTGAATCCTCTTGCAATGAAGACCAATATATAGGTTGCCTTCTTCACTGCCTGTTGCATCTACATGCTTACTTTCAGCAACTGGCACATGAAGATGCTTAGGTCTCATTGAGCACTCTCCTCTCTCAATTTACAGCTATTTGTATAATAATCTGCCTTTCTATTTCTTTCAATGTAATAACCTCGCATTTGTCTACATTACACTGCATCTGCCATGTACTTACCAACTTAGTCAGCTTGTGCAAATCACATTGTAACATCTTTGTACCCTTCTCACAGCGCACTTTTCCTTCCACCCAGCTTTGTGTCATCTGCAAATTCAGAGATACTACATTTAGTTCCCTCATCTAAATCGTTAACATACATTGTGAATAGTTGGGTCCTCGTGTCGATCCCTCTGGTACCCCACTAATCATTGCCTGCCATTCAGAAAAAGACCCATTTATTCCTACTTGTTGTTTCATGTTTGATGACTAATTTTCTGTCCATGTCAATTCCCTGTGCTTTAATTCTACACATTAATGTCTTATTTGGGACCTTCTCAAATGCCCTCTGAAAGTCCGAATAAACCAAATCCAGTGGTTCCCCAGATCAACTCTACTAATTACTACTTGTACATCCAAGCTTACTTTGTCTGATTCTACCATGGTTTTCTAAATGCTCTACTATAAAATCCTTGATAATGAACTCTAATACCTTCCCCACTCCTGACATCAGACTCACTGGTCTATAATTCCCTATTACCTGTCTTCCTTCCTTTTTAAATAGTGGGGTTACATTAGCTACCCTCCAGACTATAAAGAATCTTGGAAGATGACCATACATGCAACCATTATTTCAAGGGCCATCTTCTCCAGTCAATTCCAGTTAAAGTTGCCATGGTCCTACTGAACCACATGGCTGATCTTTCATCAGACAGAAATTACTGGAGATGATTGAACCCAGAGGTCACCATACCTCAGGTGATGGGAGAGGTCAAGAAGGCAAATCTTTCATGGAATTGAACTCTCACTCAAATCATTAACATATATTAGGGTCCTAGTACTGATCACTGCTCCACTACTACAATGTCTACCTTTGAAGACCTAAAGGTATGATTTCAAAGTATAGTACCAAGCTCACAGATGACTATTCCTGATGCTCTTCAAAACCCAGCTAAGAACAAAGATATTCCTGTAGATTTACCAGTGAATATTGTTGAATCTGAGTTCAAACACAGTTTCCACTTCAATCTCATTCACTTTGGTCATGACCAACAGAGCAGATTCAGCAATTTCCATCCGATGATATCCCTCTGCAACCAGCTCTGGAGGATCACTGTTTGCTTCTGGCTCAAATACATTCACTGAGTTCCTGAGCAAGCATTTTCTTTCTGGTCAGTTAGAGTCCAAATAGGATTCTATAGGAATGTAATTGTCAAAGACATACAAGTGATTATTCCACAAACTTAATGTCAAGATATGCTTGACCATATACATTTATGTGTTAGATGGACATAGAACAACATCAAGAGGTTAGAATGTGAATCATCAGCCAATCACATCATGTGAAATATGTCAATTCCATTAATGTCATTAATCAAGAAAATTTTCCATTTCGCAGACAACTCCAGCTGAGCCATGGTGAATTATCATGAGGGATACTTTCCAAGTCTATTGGAGTACTACAGGGTTCAGTGCTTGGACCCCGGCTTTCACAATATATATTAATGATTCAAATGAGGGAATTGAATGCAATATCTCCAAGTTTGCAGATGGTGGGAGGGTGAGCCATGAGGAAGATGCAGAGTTACTTCATTGTGGTTTGATCAAGTTGAGTGAGTGGACAAATGCATGGCAGATGAAGAACTATGATAAATGTGAGGTTATCTACTTCAGTAGCAAAAACAGGAAAGCAGATTTATTATCTGAGTGGCAATAGATTGGACAAGATGCAACAAGACTGGCATGTCGTTGTATACCAGTTGCTGAACAGAAACATACAAGTGCAACAGGCAGTGAAGAAGGCAAATGGTATGTTGGCTTTCATTGTGAGAGGATTTGAGTACAGGAGCAGGGATGTCTTGCTGCAGTTGTACAGGGCCTAGGTGAGATCATACCTGGACCATTGTGTGCTGTTTCGGTCTCCTTACCAAGGAAGGATATTCTGGCGATAGAGAGAGTGCAACAAAAGTTTGCAGACTGATTCCTGGGGATGACAGGGCTGACATATGAAGAGAAACTGGATCATTTAGGGCTATATTCTCAAGTTTAGAAGAATGAGGGGATATCTCATAGAAACCTATAAAATTCTAACAGGACTAGACAGGGTAAATGCAGGAAGAAAGTTCCCAATGACTGATGAGTTCAGTACTAGGGGTCGCAGTCTAAGATGGTAGACCATTTAGGACTGAGACGAGGGGAAATTTCTTCTCCCAGAGAGTGGCAAGCCTGTGGAACTCTGCCACAGAAAGCAGTAGAGACCAAGACATTGAATGTTTTCAGGAAAGAGTGAGAAATAGTTCTTAGGATTAAAAGGGCCATAGGGTATGGGGAGAAAGCAGGAGCAGGGGATTGAATGATCAGAAGCTTCCTCAAGTGTTTA
This sequence comes from Chiloscyllium plagiosum, assembly GCF_037043375.1. Classification (NCBI taxonomy): domain Eukaryota; kingdom Metazoa; phylum Chordata; class Chondrichthyes; order Orectolobiformes; family Hemiscylliidae; genus Chiloscyllium; species Chiloscyllium plagiosum. Next base: position 29,872,691 of record NW_028270162.1, on the reverse strand, counting down.
AAAAGGAAGATATTGACAAGATAGAGTGAGACAGGAAAAATTAAGATAGAGGATACCAAATTGGAGGTTGATCAACTATTTTGCAGCTGTGTTCATGGTAGAGGACACAAGAAAAATCCCAAACAGTTGACAACCGAGAATTCAATGAGTGTGAGGAGCTTAAAGTGCACTAGAAGAGAAAAATGATTACAAAAGAAAATGTACTGGAGAAAATAATGGGATGAAAAGATTGCAAATCATCTGGAACTGAAACTCTCTGTACAAACATTTCAAGAGAGCTGACTGCAGAGTCGATAGATACATTGACTTTCTAAAATTCCCTAGACTTGACAACAAGCCCTGCAGATTGTAAGATAGCAAATATAACCCTGTTGTTCAAGAAATGATGGAGCGATAAAACAGGGAACTCTAAGCCTATTAGCTTAACATCACAAAAATGATAGAAACTAGAATTAGCAGTATGGTAACAAGGCAACTTGAAAATTAAAATATGCTTAGGCAGACTGTTTAACAGGTCTATTAAAGTCTATTGGAGTGTAACAGTGAATAAAGGGCAATCAGTATTTGGATTTCCAAAATGCATTTGATAAAACGCAACAGGCTTTATTTAGAGCCTGTGGGACTTGGGGGTAATATATCAGCATGGTTTGAGGATTGGTAACAGACAGGAGAAACGAAAGGTTAATTTTCAGGTTGGGAAGTTGAGACTTATGGGGTACCACAAGAATCAATGCTTGGACTTCAGCCAGTTATAATCTACATCAATGGTTTAGATGAAATGATAAAGTTTGAAATGGACACACAGACACACAATATTTGTTTCAAGTGAATTTGACATAGAGTGTCTATTGAGCACAGTTTAAATTCCAGTTTCTATTAGGTTCATTTGAAAAGACTGCAAGATCTTTGATCTCCTATTTACTCACCACACTCTATGACATGCTAGCATTAGATCTATGTTGGACCAGTTAAAGGTTGGGTTTTTCTTTATTGTTCATGGGATTGTTCACCATATTTGTTCACCACTGGTAAGACCAGGATTTAGTGCCTAATCCTAATTGCCTTTGAGAAGTGGTATAGCGCATTTTTGTCTCTCTTCAGTCTACCAACAAGTTCCCTAATTTTGACCCAGTGATGTTGAAAGAATGGTGATATATATAAATGCAGAGCAGGAATTTACGTGACTTGAAGGGCAATTTAGAGATGGCAGTGTCTCCATGTGCCTGCTATTCTTATTCTAGGCTATTGAGGGAACCTTTGAGAGCTGTTGCTTTGTATCTTTTGGATGGTATATACTGCCATTGTGTGCCTTTGGTGAAGGGGGTGATTGTTGAAGGTGTTTGATTGGGATAGGTGTGGAGTGGTAGGGTGGGGAGTGGGTACAAATCAAGTGGGCTATTTTGTCCTAGATGGTGTTGAGCTTTCTAGTATTTTGGAGCTGTGAACAGTATTTTGTCACATTCCCGACTTGTACCTTGTAGATAATGCACAATTATTTGTTGCACAATTTCAGCATCCGACTTGTTCGTGTAGCCAGATTATTTATATGGTTTAGTCCATTAATGATCTGGTCAATGGCAACTCCCATTCCCTCAAGAAAATGCTGTGCGCGATTCAGTGATGATAATGCTATGAAATGTCAATGGAGATGGTTAGGTTCTCCATAAACATTACATCTACTTAAACCCAAGATATTTTAGGCTTGAATTTATTGCCCAACCAGGTTAAATACACAATCTATTTTTGATTCTGATAATATGTACCTCAATGATTATTCTGAAATAGATATTAATTTGCTGAACAGTAGGATTTTGTCTCCTCGTATTGTCTGATCTGTTTGTGTGTGTTGAGGCACTGATCCTCCTAACTATGATAAATAGATTAGATTAGATTAGATTACTTACAGTGTGGAAACAGGCCCTTCGGCCCAACAAGTCCACACCGACCCGCTGAAGCGTATACCACCCAGACCCATACTCCTACACTTACCGCTTCACCTAACACTACGGACAATTTAGCATGTTCAATTCACCTAACCTGCACATTTTTGGATTGTGGGAGGAAACCGGAGCACCCGAAGGAAACCCACGCAGACACGGGGAGAATGTGCAAACTCCACACAGAGAGTCGCCTGAGGCGGGAATTGAACCCGGGTCTCTGGCGCTGTGAGGCAGCAGTGCTAACCACTGTGCCACCGTGCCGCCCATAAAGTATATTTTAACTTCTTTATACTAAAGAAAAAAAACACATTGTGCGATTTGTGCTTGCATCCAAATGTTTTCTGAATATTCTAGGACCATCCCTTCCCTTGACATTGCGAAATACTTGAGTTTGGAGAACCCACAGAAGTTTAGGGCTGCATGGATCTAGTAATAGATGACACTGTCTGAGACCTGTCATTATTTGGGATGTCTCTCGGCAATCACAGTGAATACAATTTGTTTGGCTGTACGCCCACTTGTGCATAAGGACCTTGCAGAGACCAGCATGCATTCTGACATGATTGAGACACAGCTAGGTATGCCGGGCCTCCATGGTTCCTAATGGTTGGGATTCCTCCAGGTCATTCAACAACTCGTGTGCTTTCTTCTGTTTTGACCAATTAGCAAGGCAGCAGTATTTGGGTTTACAGTCTAGGCACTGGATATTATGTAAGAACACCTCTCAAACTAAGCCTGTTAGTTCTTGGCTCTTTCTGTAAGAGAGAATGATGGAGTCAGTGCTCTGGTTTGTCTGTTTTTATCTTGATGTAACTTGCCTCCTAATGAAAACTTAAGTAATACCGGCAAACAGTAGAAATAGTCCCCTATATTAGCTCTGCACATTAGCACAAGATCCAACCGCTTGACATGAAGAGAGCACTCCCAGACTGGACTCCAATGCTACACTATCTTTCTACATCTGGATAACATTTATTTTTTAAACAAAGTCCTTATTGTGATTCACTTATATCAAGCTGATGTAATAGAGAAAGCATTTTCAGGGTAATATAACGCACTGTCTTTCAGTAGGCTTTACTGAGCATTGTGTGGACTGAAATAGTAAGGTGATTGGCTGAGGAACCGTGCTGTGGGAGGATGATAATTTAATGCTCACTCGTTGACAGCAGTGAGTGATAGTCTCCCATTAATGATGTTGACAGGCGCTAGACCAGTAACTCAATGGCCTATGATGTCACCACAGCACAACTGAAGAGAAATAAATATGTCTGTCCCCATTGGTCTATGTTAAACAATGACATCACAAGCACACTTTTTTTCTGGCTGTTTATTCTGGATTTTCCTTTTTAAGTTATTTTAGAAGGCTTTTGAAAGTGCCACGCACCATTCACCACCTGAGAGGACAGGCAAACATTCTGGAATGAATCTTATTTTTTTCAAAGGTCTTGACTACAAAGTTTAGCAAGTTTTCTTGGTGTATTTTATCAAACTCACCTCACATACTACCTACCCTGCCCCTCAGTGTTCCTTTAATCAAATTCCAGTCTATCTTACCATCTACCATTTCTGGAAAATTTCACTTCTGAGCAGATGTCGGCTGGCAGACCAGCCTCCCTGGTGCCTGCACCAGTTTTACAAGGTGCCCTGCTTGGTAATGGATGTTCATTCAGACAGTGTCTGAAAAGGGGAAGATGACGCCGTCATTCTCTGATGGGACCTGGACATCCTAGTGCAGAGGGTGGTGCACAGGGAGGATCTACTCTTCCCAGGAGATGGGCAGCAGTCCCATGGCAACAGTCCCCAACGAGGTTGCCACCTGGGTCAGTGCAGTCTCCGCGGTGAGGACGAAGACTAAGCAGTGCTGTCAGAAAACAATTATCTGCTGCGACAAAATAAATGCCATTTCTCTGCCACCTCACACTTTCTCTAATTCTCTGCCACTGCACCCACCTCCCACCAAGGCTCATACTCTGCCATTCTCACTGTTGCCTGCAAAGCCTCCCTTCCATTACTCTTGTTCCCATCCAACCTCTTACATCATTAACCTTTCGCGGTTTCTGTGCTACCTATTCACCCCCTTGAAACATCTCACCACCTTTTGACCATCTGCGTCAGCAGTAACAGCTGTGCCACCCATTTGCACCTCACTGAGTCCCTCCTTTACTCTCATTCCAAGGGAAGCTAGCGCACAATAGGGCAGAGACAGCTGAATGGGTGCCTGACATTAAACTCTTCAGACCCAATGGAAGAGAATCATGTCCTTCGCAGGAGAAAATGGAAACTATTCCAGCAATGATGCCAAGACATCCAACCAGGTCAGTACTACATTTCATATCACTGTTACTCTCACAGTAACTCCTCTGTGAGTCTCATTTAATGCACCTAATTCCAAATCATTATCTGCTGCACTTTCTTTCTCCTGTGTCTTGCAGATCCCAATGACATGTCCATGACCTTGGAGGAGAAATGGCTGGCTCCACCAGAAGCCAGACGCATTTCCTTTGAGGGCGAGAGTACCAAGGTTTCAGAGGAAGCATCAGCAAGGCTGCTTCCTGCACCACCCCCTCCAGCTCAGATACTGACTCCGCGGTGGGAGTTTTTATGTTAAAACATTTGGGAGCACAGTCTGGTGATCACCTCACTGTGACAACTCCACAGCTGGCTGAGGAAGAAATTTCCCAGGTCGGATAGGAGCCTGTGGAGTCAGCAAACAGGGACTTTGTCAGAATACACAGGAAGGGACAGCAGCAGTGAGCAGGGGAGTGGGACACAATGGCTCTCATTGACCAGAGGCTGTGAGAATGCAGCTACGCTCTGAGACCAAGCTGCCCAAGCACACTACTGTCTGACTGATTCTACAGAAAGGTCAATGTCTGCCGTGGAGAGCCAAGTGCAACACCATTAGTGACTGCTGGAGAGATGCCTCATCCTATCATATCCCTACTCTCTCTCTCACTCTGTGTCCAAAAGTGTTGGTCTGAATGAGGTGGACAGTTTTGTCTGCGTAAAGAAGATGCACAGCAAACGGGGTATGAATGCATTTGGATGACCAGAGATTTGGGACAACACAGCTCTGTGACTTGTACAGTGCAGGGGCTATGTGCAACATTGTTTCCCTTTCAAGGGTCTCAACAGTGGGTGCTTCAGCCCCCTCCCTCACAGGCTGAATCTCTTACACCACTCACTCAGTATGTTGTTCAAATCATAACTTACCTGTTTCGTATTCTTGGTTTCTGTCTAAATGGCAGATGACAGCGAGTGGCCATCAGCCTCTGTCTTTATGTGTCAGTGAGGACCTGAACATTCATATCCCCTTCCTGGCTGCCTTTCCCATAAACCCCCATAAGACTTTGCACATCTCCAGGTGTCTATCCAGCACCTCTACAAGGGCCTAGGTTAGGAGCTGACCATGCCAGCTGTGGTCATACACTGTCTCCTCACCCACCTTGAAGCCCCTTGACCATGGATGAACATTTCCCCCTTCCCATCCATGCTTTACTGTATCCACCCCATTACAAATACAGTTATCTCCTTTGCCCAGCTCTCCAAACTGAAGCCCTAATCCCTCCTGCAGCAGTGAACCCCCACCCTCTCACCAGTTTTTTGGGACAGACCCGATGGACTGACTGTGTTTCACACTCTTGAGTGACTTAACTAGTCAGCTGTGGATGTAAAGCATCCAGATCTTTGACTGATGCCTCTAAGTCTCCCTACTCCTGTGATTGGCCTTTATGGAACCACAGGATTCGACTTAACGCACTCCCCAACCTCAGAGGCACAGAGTCTGTGACCTAGCAAATTCTGATCAGGCACCTGACTGTGGCCAAACCCTGGGCCTGCCCTTGATTTACTGTGCCAGGATCCCAGACTGACAGGTACCACCAGCACAGTCTGCAGCAAAGATTACTCCCCAAAGACTTTGAGACATGGCTGCCTGCTTGCTGCACATGCTCACTGTATAAACTGCTGGCATGTGGTGTGTGAGTATGAGATTGATCTTGCAAGCTGGCTGTCTATGTGACGGTATTAATTGGCAGGACAAGGCAAGGCAGCAATTCTGTGAGGATTCAGTTAGGTACCAAGTGAACAAACGCTAAGGCAATGAACAATCCTGAGATGCAGCCTGGTCCAATTCATGAGCTGGGTATCTGTCCCTGTGCACAATGTATCCTTTCAGCAACCATTCAATGCCAGTAGGTGGTATGTCCTGCAATGCAGGCCTGTGCTTCCTTAGCATGCTGCATGTCAATCAGCGAGGTACCATGTGGACCCTGAGGAATTGGCAAATCTTGGATGCCAGTGTTCATGGGCACGGGGTGTATGCAGCGAATGTCTATGGATCATACCCTGAGATGTGGTTGCGTGGTAACCAATATGGAGGCTCTGACTTCTGTGTCGAGATTTCTCAGCATTTAGTTTGCTCAATGTGTTTGGTAAAGTAGGAGGCTAAATATTAATGTGCCAAGTTGCAGTATTAATAAAACACTTAACAAGATATAATCTCCCTTAATTGGCAACTCACCACTGCCTGGTGAGAAATTATTTGAAAAGAGGCATAAAAGATGGAACTAGTTGCTTTCAAAGTTGAGATAGGCCTCACCAGGCATCCCTTATCAAATGCTGCCACAAATTCTGCCATAGCCCATGTCACTCAGGCCCTTATAGGATTCCACCCTCTATCTCCTCTTGATGTTATTCTGAATAAGAATGTTCATGAAGCACCTCCATAGGGAACTTTTACTTTTATTTTGCATTTTGCTCCCTCCACAAATATGAAGCTGTCCAAAGTTCTGCTGCCCATTCCCTAACTTGCACACTGTCCCTTTGGCTCTTGAGTTGATGTCTCAGTTTTTAAACCCTCACTCGTATTGAAATTCTCAGTGACCTTTTCTATCTCTGTACACTGTAATCAGTTCTAGCTTGCTAACTTTCTAGAATTCTGCCCTTCTCCAATTCTGGTGTTATGAGCCTCACCAGATCTAATCACCGCACCAATGAATTACATGCCTTCAGTTGCTATGACCTGAAGCTCTGCAATTCACGTCCTAACCCTTTTTGCCTCCCTACCTCTATTCTCTCTTTAAAGACACTTCTTGACAATTAACACTTCTACCTAAGTATTGGTTATTTACCTCAATATTTCTGTACGTACTTCTGTTTTGCTTTGTTTGATAATATATTTGTGAAATATCTTAGAAATGTTTGTCTGCTAAAATTTTTAATGTGTTTTTTTGTTCACTAGGAGCATTTGATTTCTGTGCATTATCTATTCCCAACAACTTCCTGTGTACAGGATCATTGGTACCAAGCCGATACCCCACCACAATGTACCAATGCACTACTTTCTAATCTTACTTGACTCCATGCTCCCCTTTTGTTAATTAAGCTTTACTCCATCTATTGTTTATCTGCCTTTCACGTTAGAACATTGGTGCAAACTAATATCTTAACATACCACAGATATCAACTCTTCGTTATATTAAATGAACTGCTCTTCTTTTGAATTATTTTGCATATATTTAATATTTATATAGTAATAGCAATAAATGATCATGTGCAAAGTTGTCTGCCTCATTAAAGTGCTCCATCCAAAGTTAACTTATTTGAAATTCCGAGTCATCATACCCTGAATGAGGGACTGTATGAGCAGCCTGCTCTTTCATGCAACTCTTAAACGGGTTGCTCAAATTCTAATTGTATGAGACAGGCTTGGGTTCATTGACTTGCACATTTCTGAACAGAAAACAGTTTTTCTCACTCTGAGGAATGGCTAGGTTTTAACTCTTGTCACTTCTCAATGATGACCTAATTGAGATGGGGAGCCTGCTGACAGGCAACCATATACATCTGGAAACATAGTATATATTATATGCCAAAATTCAAACTACTGTATGTTGTACAAGTGCAGTGAACCATGCAATTACCACCAGTCACTTAGAGAATTTGTTACTGATTGTCACTTCTTGGGAAATCCAAATGTATTTCTGCTTGTTAAAAATAGCGTCTGTCGTCTTTGCTCTTAACTGACGAATTAAACTGATGACTTTGAGACCTGTAGCACTGCCAATAAACTTAATTTATTTCAGTGCACTAGAGCTTCAGATATAACTAACAACGTATCTTATCGAATTGATTTGGTTTTATGTGGATGTTACCAAAAAGGCTTGGAACGACTATAAACATAATAGTTGCTTTTACATGTAGCGTGGGTGAGGATGTCCGTGGAGATTACTTGTTTAGTTGTTTTACGCTGAATGCCAGCATTGAAACTCAACAGGTCAGACTTAAGTGTTCAGTTGAGTGTAATATTCTCACAACAGAGAGTTAACAATGAATCATATTTTCCTCTGACGGATAAAAAAGGGAAAATGCCAATTTTTTAATAATAATTTACAACATGCACACACAATTGTGGGAAATGTGCAGTTTTGTTTTGTGCTTCCCCAGCATGTCATTTAATCCATGTTTACAAAGCACAGTAGCCAATCATGAGACGTTTGCAGTTTTGACCTTTTGATGTTTCCCAAGCAGTTAATAAGATGTGTTAAAAGCACTGTACTGACAGAGAGAAGTAATAGCACACATCTATTGATAATGTTGGAAGTAACAGTGTTTATATTATATAATCCATGACAGAGACAGAGAACGGTGTATGAAAGAATTTTCCTGGGCATATCACCCATTTACAATATCCATTGCACTTACAGTTCAATATTTAACTGGAACATAATGACAGAGTACAGCATGAAACAGATTTATGGCTCATTATATATGAGTACATATGAGTTGATTAATTCAAGAGGAAGAGTTAACAAGATGTTGGAATAGAACATAGAACAATACAGCACAGATCAGGCCCTTCGGCCCACGATGTTGTGCCGAACATTTGTCCTAGCTTAAGCACCCATCCATGTACCTATCCAATTGCCACTTAAAGGTCGCCAATGATTCTGACTCTGCCACTCCCACAGGCAGCGCATTCCATGCCCCCACCACTCTCTGGGTAAAGAACCTACCCCTGACGTCCCTCCTATACCTTCCACTCTTCACCTTGTATGCAGGACTGCTGCTATGTGGTAAATGACTTATGTATGCTTTAGTTTGGCATTCTGTTAGAACAATATACCTTGATTCAAAAACTTCATGGGACCCCACCCTTTGTTTATATCTCCCTTTGGGGAAAAATGAGATGAATTATCTCTCCCAAATAAGGTAATTAAGAAAGGCATTGCTTTACCTAAAAATAACAAGTCTTGACAAAGTTCCAAATTATATCTCCTGATGGGAGTGGACTCATACATTATATGTATGGAATGTAGTTAACATTTTGATTTCTGGCCGTAATATCTAACTCTAAATGGTGCCAAACGAACAACATCTTTGAAACTGTAAAAGATGTTGTAACCCTATATCAATGCTGAGTCGTGGTAAGTGTTCACTGTAATGTCTACAACTCTATGAACAATTGAAATATAGGGAGGAGAAGGAAAACATTTCCCACCTTCACATTATATGATTCATCATAAATTGTTTCCAGCATTCCTCCTTCCACTGAAGTCAAAGCACTGAAAGTGCCATCATTTCTTCTTTTCAGTATTACTTGTGGAGTAGCCAAGGTTGAACCTTCTGCCTGCCAAGAATGCCTTTCTCCGCTTAGGGGGAGTTTCCATATTTTATGCAGGGCTGGAGGGGATTGTTGCAGCCTGTTATCATATAATCAGTGGATCTGCACTTCCTCCTCAACATTTGCCTTTCCCCCCGCCAAGTGTCTTCAAATGTAGCATGCAGGCGATATATAGTTATATAGAGTTATAGAGATGTACAGCACATTCATACATGTACCACCCTCTGCATGAAAAAGTTGCCCCTTAGGTTTCTTTTATATCTTTCCCTACTCACCCTAAACCTATGCCGTCTAGTTCTGCACTCGCCCACCCCAGTGAAAAGACTTGGTCTACTAATCCGATCCATGCCCTTCATGATTTTATAAACCTCTATCAGGTCACCCGTAAACCTCTGATGCTCCAGGGAAAACAGCCCTAGCCTATTCAACCTCTTCCTATAGCTCAAATCCTCCAACCCTGATAACTTCACTATCCTCTAAAATTTAAATCCTCCAGGGCTAATAAGAAGTATTGGATAAACAATGATCTCTTACATTCAGTGTTGCTAGGTCACATAATGCACCCTACTACATGCCACAATATCACCGTTCCTCCATTGTCACTGGGTCAAAATCCTGGAACTCCCGTGTAACAGTGCTGTGTGTATCTACTCACCCTGCACTGCAGCAGTTCAAGAAAGTGACACATTATCTCCTTCTCAAGGGCAGTTAGGCATGGGCAAAAAATGTGGGCCCACATTGCCCACTTCGCATGAAATGGATTAAAATGCATAATATTTTGGCAGAAGTAAAAGGGAGTCAGAAAGGTGTAACCAGAGAGAAAATTTTACCCTAATGGAGTGTTTCAAAATGGAAAATTTAGAAGGATTGATATAGAGCTGTAAAAAACAGTATTCATTATAATGATATGCATTTCAGGGTTATGAGGTGAGCAATATTAACTCTTTAACTCAGAGTTTTTTGACTATAAGGACTAAAGGATGAATTGATGCAATCATCATCTGTCTCTACAGCACACAAGAAGATAGATTGTCCTTTGAGTGTAAAAACAGGGGTCCAGATTGGCTAAACTATTACAGCAACCAAACAAATTCTATTTCCAATGAAAATAGTCCATTTCTCTAGTTGGTGGCTAATCCTTAAGGTTTGTGCAAGAAGTTGATAATCTACTGCCAGAATATTTTCCGAATTTGTGGCCAGTTGAGTTAATTTTCTGTTATCCACTGTGATGCAATTGTGTGAATTTATTGCAAGGGCTCTGATGGTGGCCGTGTGTTACCAACTCTGAATGGGTTGATCCGACAAAGGGTGGCACAGTGGTTGGCAGTGCTAATGTGGGTTCTGGATGGGATGCTCTTCAGAGGGTTGGTGCAGATGTGATGGGCTGACGGGCCTCAATCCGCACTATGAAAATATCTTGTGAGGTTGTCTCACTCAATCCAACTTTGTCAAATCTGATGCTGAGCAAAAACATCATTCCAAGAAAGTGCTTTAGGTGGGGTCTAATTAAATTAAAATTTCAATTCTAACAATGAATTCTACCACAGAGGGCGGCACCGTGGCACAGTGGTTAGCACTGCTGCCTCACAGCGCCAGAGACCCGGGTTCAATTCCCGCCTCCAGCGATAGACTGTGTGGAGTTTGCACATTCTCCCTGTGTCTGCGTGGAATTCCTCTGGGTACTCCGATTTCCTCCCACAGTTCAAAAACGTGCAGGTTAGGTGAATTGGCCATGCTAAATTGCCTGTAGTGTTAGGTAAGGGGTGGGTTGCACTTCGGCGGGTCGGTGTGGATTTGTTGGGCCGAAGGGCCTGTTTCCACATTGTAAATAATTTAATCTAATCTTTCTGAATACTTCGAACCGGAGAAAAAGCGCTAGATTTAAGATGCGTTTGGTGAACTTGATTTTGTTGAGTTACTGTTTTCGAGGGCGCTGGGTGTAGACTATAATGGACTCACCAGGAACAGGTCTGTTAACTGGTTTGATTATATTGTGCAGCTATAACTGCTAATATAAGCGCCAGGTCACAATGCATCAGCCACAACACGCTTTGCAAATGCAGAGTCGCCACTTTCAGTATTTTCCCACGTGAAACAAACTGTGCAGCAAGAAAATTTTAAAGCACTGGTTATAATTCTCCGAAAAAGATGGGGATTTAATTTACTTACATGTTTGAAATTGCAAACGAGGAAGATTTGTTTGTTTTTACACAGAACGTTGGTTGGAACTGGTTAAAATGTATAAATGAGAATGTCAATAGACTATCGATGAAATTGTTTATTAAAATTACTGTTACTATAGTTTTATTATCAATAAAAATTTATGAACTCTCGCAGTATAAATGCAGTCGTGACTCGCAATTGATCAAAATGCTGTTTTTCGAGACATTAAAAATGTACTATATATATATATACACACACAAAGTAGCAGCTCCAAAATAAAGCAGGACATCTGTCGAACAAGGGATGTGCACTTTTCCCCTCCGATTTCCCAAAAGGTTGCAACCGAGGGACAAATCGTCGAAGTTTGGAGCCTCGGTGAAGTATCAAAGTAGATGCACGACAACAAGTAACATTTGTAGCTGTTCCCGTCAGTTCAACACTGGCGCCGTTCTGCATTGAGTTGCTTGTAACAGGCAGCCGGAACTCCAGCGCATGGGATAGGACGGCGCATTAAATTTACCAACAACAACACACATGCACAAAAAATGCAGTCAAACTGACTCTTCAGCATCCTGTGAGAGCAGAGCTGTGGGTGGTCCCTGTGTGGAACACCGGCTCCAGATAAAAGTCGGTCGCGCAACGGAAGACAATTTGCAGCTGGAATTTGTAACCTTTCATGTCGCCGCAGATTCATCAAAGTAGGACATAAAGGAATTATACACCCGAGTCATATAACCAGGTGGTCTCTTTTTGGTTTCACTGCTGCGGGTCTCTTGGAGAAAACAATGTTAATAAAAGCAAACTTAATCCAAGAGAGAGAAAAAAAACCTAAGGAAGCTGAAAGTTGCTAAAGCGACTTCAGATCCTGAGGGTTGGAGCCGGTGGCTGGACACTGTCCAGTCATTCTGGAACAGAGCTGACAAAGCGATCAAATCACCATCCGTTCGCCCACAGTGTGGCTCTGCCACTCACTGAAATCATCGGTACACAAATAGACAAATAATATAGTGAGGTTCTCACCGTTTCAATAACACATTCTCTGAAAGTATAGTGTAAACACTGGAGAAAAAGTGACAAGATTTTTCTAAAGTGGAGAGAAATCGCTCCCCCCCCCCGCCAAAAAGGTTGCCTCATTGCATTTGTAATCCAGATGAAAGCGCCACCGCACGTTAAAGATGGCAAAAAAGTGACACCTCAGAAAAGTGCATCTTGATAGGTACGAGGTGTGTAAAATCTGTGTGGAATATTGGTAAAAGATGCCGCAATTTGCTCAAAAGGTTTGTCATGACCCGCCCACACTGCTAAATGTTCACTTTGCTGTTTGTGATAATCTGATCAAAAATCAAGCTCTTCGGAAAAATTGAAGTTCAACAACAATTCTTAAAAAAAATCCAGGAAGACCGTTTCTATCTCCTTCAGAGAGGAGAAAAGGGGGCGTGAGGAAAAAGGGGGGAAAAAGAAGAGATGAGGCAGGAGCCGGGGTTTGGCAGCAGTGACTGTAACCCCTGAGTTCTGTGTGTGTGTGTGAGTGAGTGAGTGTGTCTCTCTGTGTATGTGGGGGGTTTGGAGTTGCCTCTTCTGTGTATTATTTGAAGTGGCCAGTGGAGGCGGGAATCCAGGCCGGGTATTGAGAGGAGCCGAAGGAAAAAAATAAAGAGAAAATATCGCTTCAATATCCCTCAAGATGGCCGCCAATGTGGGATCGATGTTTCAATATTGGAAGAAATTTGATCTACGGCGCCTCCAGGTTAGTGAGAAAAGCTCTCGCTTTTACCCCCTGAATATGAAAGGGAGAGGGAGAGGGGGTCAGCGCCGCCCAACACGGGCTGGGCACGGGCTTTTTTGTGGGTTTTTGGAGGCACTCGGTGAGAGGAAAGTCGCAGCTTTCGATTGATACGTATTAGAAATTGATCCCTGCCTTTGTTCGGTTCAATGATCGATCAGCAGCAGCAGCGCAGTGAAGATGGTGCCGCGCTCCGCCAGTGTGCTTCATTTCAGCGGCCACTATGTGAGACTAGCTCCCTCTCTACTCACAGCACACACACACAGCAAGAAAGTACAAGTCATTCAGACAATTTAGCGGGGAATGTAATATGCTTATGAGGATAGCAAAAAAAGCTTTGTTTAAAAAAAAACTCTAAGATGGAAACAAATAGGTAAGGGACGATTGGTTTGTGGAAATAAAGCTGGGTTCGGTACAATTTACATTTGCTTGTTTTATGACTCTGCGAGATCGGCGCGTTTTTTTTTAAAAAAGCTGTATTCCTAAAATGTTTATTAACTTTTCTTCCTGCCTCCCAACACTTGACGGTGTACAGTATCAGTCAGTAACGTTACAGCGGACTTTTATTTATAGATGGCTCATTCGCTTTAACTTGGGCGGCGGATTAATTAGATAACTTTTAAAATTGTTTTTTATTTATGTTGGTAATAAATGAGACAGATATCTTTTTTTCGGGTTGGAATGTAACCTCCGAGAGGAAATTGACTGGGGTAGTGATCTTTCCTTAACCGTTAATGTAGCAATCAGCCAAGGTTTACAGGACAAAACCAACCCCCCCCCCCGTGATGGTGTGAATGTCTTTCGGGTTAATTTGGAATGTTCCGGTTGCTGGTTCCAACTTTATGTCAGACAGTCGGCTGCTGTGCTGTGGTATTTTGTAAACCTCTGCGGAACGGGACCTTCGGTCTGAGCAGTGTAATTGTATTCGCTTGCTAATGTTTAGTAAATCAGACCCGGAGACACCAGCGCTTTGGATGATTGATGTTCTGTAACATGGGAAATGACAAGAACATCGCAAAGAAATGGAAGGGAGGGAATTGTGCCCTCGGGCTACCAGGAGCCCCTGTCCTGGGATTTGGATGGCCCACTTGATTTTGTTTCTCTCCTTGGGCCGCTGGGATTCAGCAGCCGTGTGGTCTTTCCGCTGGTTTGTTTGAGGAGGGGTTGGGGCGGTGTGTGATGTTTTATTGGGGATGTCATGCTTGGGTCTGTCGCCTTGTCCAGGCCAGATCTGATGGCGCCGCCCCTCGATTGGGGACTAGAAGGTGACCTTGCCAGTCTGCTGCCCTCCCCATAAGCTTTCCAACAATTCCATTCATTTGCCTGCGCTTTATATGTCTATCGAGTCGGAAAGGAGACATTGTTTATCCAGACGGCAGGTGGAACTGGCACCATCCTCCACTCGGAGTGTCTGTAGAGGTTTGAACAGTTGCTGGTCAGAGCAATGGGATTGTCTCACCACCCCCCCCCCCACTTAATAAATTTGTATAACTTCAATTAGGAAGTGGAGAGTGAAGACATTCCAGGAGCGAGAATCACAGAATTGAATGTCTCTCACAGTTTGCTGTATCATTTGCACGTAACTATTTTAGAAATGTTTCTTTCGGAGAAGTATTTTTAGATTGTTCTCGTCAAGGTTGTTGTCACAGGCGAAGATATTTCAGTGAGTTTTTACATCTGGGCTTTAATGTAGCTATTTTGTGTTTTGACGATTTTGTTGGGAGATAATTATTTCTTAATGAGGGGTGAGGATGTAGATATCAAAAACAAACTCTCCAATGCTCCTGGTCTTCAACTTTGAAATCACATCACAATTTTTTGTTCTGATTTTTAAAGAAAGACAGATTGGATAATTTACTCATTATTTATTCGTAAGGTTTTTTTTCATCCTCCCTCTTCCTGATACTGTTCTGTTTCCCTGAGCGTTCTCTGACTGTTCTAGGATATAACTGTATAGATTTCAGGCAGTTACTGATATTCATGCATCAGACTAGATGTGAATGATAACCGGCATTTTGACCTGCCTTTGCCTGATGCCCACACACCTTAAGCAGGAGTTTCCGGATATTGGATGGAATATGAGAGTCTTTGTTTAAGCTCTGCTTAACCAATAGACCAATGAGCCAATTGTATTGAACGTGCTTTGGCTCTAGCTAAATTCAGCTCATGTTGCACAAACTGGGGAAGAATAGCTTGGGATATTTTTGAACCATTCAATTCAGATCAGCAGTGGTAGCACCTTTACTTTTTGAGTGACCAATGACTCTCAAAGATACAAGGTAAACTGAGATGTAATTATTGATGGTTTCCATTGAGCTAATTTGATGTCTCAGTTTTGAAGAAAGGTAGATTCTAAATGCGGATGGATTGAAGTATAGAAGTGCATCTGATAAGTTTACTTTTCCAAATTGCACAAAGATTTATTGGATGAAGGGGACAATAATGGTCTCTGACTCCCATTCCTTTCCACACATTACCATCTGGTGATCACTTTGAAAGTAGGGGTTTCTCTGGCCTTTACTGTTTTCTTTGCAAGGTTTTAAAATAACTTGTAACTTGTTGCTGAAATATCACTGTCATTGACACAAAACACAGCGAGACACTGTTACACTGTTCTGCTGCATTCATGCCAAAACTGTGATTTTTAAAGTTTGTAGCTCAGTAGAGCCAAGAATACTTCAGCTAAAAATATTTTAAATGAGCAGAGAAATATTATTTGACTAATTAGTGTTAAATTAATACATTGTATCTATTTGATTAACAGGAAGCTCAGTGAAAACAAACTGTGATAGAGGGAAAAGAATGGAAGAAGCTTTGTTTTCACTAGAATTTGTCTGCAACTCTCTTTGCTACTGATTTGATAGTTTAGTACATTATATATAACAATGTTAGAGTACAGATTGGGTACAGAGAAAAAAATATGTTCACCCAAAGAGATTGACGGGATAAATTTTCAAGATAAATTTGGACATTACTGAATTGTCTGTAGAGAGGGATAGTTTTTTACCTTCCTGTCTAATTTTGATTTACTGACATGTACAAGTTTGAAAATGAAAACTTTTAATATATTTTTATTGATTAACTTTGCTTTGGGGAGAACTCCCAATTTCTGCAGTGAATAGCCCAATTTATAAATAACGTTTTTGTGTCTCATTTATCCCAAATACCACCTCTTCAAATATCAACTTCCTAATTTATTTGAGAGGGGAAGGTGATTTGCAGGGCTTGAGAGAATTCTCCTACGTTTCAGAGATCTAGTCCACATGGACACGAACCACAGCCCATGACTAACTTTTGTCTTTGGTACCAAACTTATGATCACAGAGTCCATACAATTATATGGGAAGTAATCAGTCGAATTGGTATGACAATGGTGTTCTTTGAAAAGAACATATGTCTTCAGCATTCACACAATGAACGACTTTGGAAATTCAGAAACTGCTAAATTATGATTAAGGTGCATCCTGGTAAAAATTGGAGGAAGTTTTATTCTGCATCAGAAAGTATTCTAGCTGACCGGCAAGCAGTCAATGCAATCACTGGGTTTCTGAAGTGGAGAGATACATATTCCTCAGCTCTAAAGATCATTCCTTGCACTACTGAAAAATAATTTGTTAGACTTGCACTAAACACAGCCAGAGGATTTGATATGGAACCAGAAAATTCTGGAAACAGCTAAAAGTTCAGGCAGCATCTGTGGAGAGAGAAACAATGAGTTAAATGTTTCAGGTCAATGACCTTTCATCAGAGTTGGGAAAAGTTTGCAATGTAACAAGTTTTCAGCAATTGAAAGCGGGGAGGATGGGCAAAAGAACAAAAGGGTAAGAATGTGATTGAGTGGGAGATTAATGACTGATGAAAAGAGTTGTCGCTGCTATAAAGTTGAAAAATGAGGTGCTGAACTACGAGCTTGCATTGGAATACTATAGGATGCTTGATGGTTAATGTCAAAATGGGAGCAACATGGAGAATTAAAATGGTGGGCAGTTGTAGGCTTTGAGTCATATTTGTGGATCGAATGGAAATATTTTGCAAAGCAGTTATCCAACTTGTGTTTGGTCTCCAGCAAAGGGGGAGACTGCGTTTTGAGCAGTGAACACAATACCTTAACAGAAATTGATGTAAATCAAGGGAGCATAGAGTCATAGAGATGTACAGCATGGAAAGAGACCCTTCGGTCCAACCCGTCCATGCCGACCAGATATCCCAACCCAATCTAGTCCCACCTGCCAGCACCCAGCCCATATCCCTCCAAACCATTCCTATTCATATACCCATCCAAATGATTTTTAAATGTTGCAATTGTACCAGCCTCCACCACTTCCTCTGGCAGCTCATTCCATGTACGTACCACCCACTGCATGAAAATGTTGTCCCTTAGGTCCATTTAATATCTTTCCCCTCTCACCCTAAACCTATGCACTCTAGTTCTGGACTCCCCAACCCCAGGGAAAAGACTTTGTCTATTTATCCTGTTCATGCCCCTCATAATTTTGTAAACCTCTATAAGGTCACCCCTTAGCCTCCAACGCTCCAGAGAAAACAGCCCCAGCCTGTTCACCCTCTCCCCATAGCTCAAATACTCCAATCTTGGCAACATCCTTGTAAATCTTTTCTGAACCCTTTCAAGTTTCACAACATCTTTTGGATAGGAAGGAGACCAGAATTGCATGCAATATTCCAACCGTGGCCTAACCAATGTCCTGTACAGCTGCAACATGACCTCCCAACTCCTGTACTCAATACTCTGACCAATAAAGGAAAGCATACCAAATGAACGACTTTGGAAATGCTGCCTTCACTATCCTATCTACCTGTGACTCTACTTTCAAGGAGCTATGAACCTGCACTCCAAGATCTCTTTGTTCAGCAACACTCCCTAGGACCTTACCATTAAGTGTATAAGTCCTGCAAAGATTTGCTTTCCCAAAATGCAGCATCTCGCATTTGTCTGAATTAAACTCCATCTGCCATTTCTCGGCCCATTGGCCCATCTGGTCAAGATCCTGTTGTAATCTGAGGTAACCTTCTTCGCTGTCCACTACACCTTCAATTTTGGTGTCATCTACAAACTGTACTTCTTATGCTCACATCAAAATCATTTATGTAAATGACAAAACGTAGAGGACCCAGCACCAATCCTTGTGGCACTCCACTGGCCACAGGCCTCCAGTCTGAAAAACAACCCTCTACCACCACCCTCTGTCTTCTACCTTTGAGCCACTTCTGTATCCAAATGGCTAATTCTCCCTGTATTCCATGACATCTAACCTTGCTAACCAATCTCCCATGGGGAACCTTGTTGAATGCCTTACTGAAGTCCATATAGATCACATGTACTGTTCTGCCCTCATAAATCCTCTTTGTTACTTCTTCAAAAACCTCAATTAAGTTTGTGAGACATGGTTTCCCACGCACAAAGCTGTGTTGACTATCCCTAATCAGTCCTTGCCTTTCCAAATACATGTACATCCTGTCCCTCAGGATTCCCTTCAACAACTTGCCTACCACCGGGATCAGGCTCACCGGTTTATAGTTCCCTGCCTTGTCCTTACCACCCTTCTTCAACAGTGGCACCACGTTAGCCAACCTCCAATCTCCTGGCACCTCACCTGTGACTATTGATGATACAAATACAAGAGGCCCAGCAATCACTTCTCTACCTTCCCACAGAGTTCTAGGGTACACCTGATTCGGTCCTGGGGATTTATCCACCTTTATGTGTTTCAAGACATTCAGCACTTCCTCCTCTGTAATATGGACATTTTGCAAGGTGTCAGCATCTATTTCGCTACTTTCTATATCTTCCATATCCTTTTCCACAGTAAATACTGATGCAAAATACTCGTTTAGTATCTCCCCCATTTTCTGCGGTTTCACACAAAGGCTGCCTTGCTGATCTTTGAGGGGCCCTATTCTCTCCCTAGTTTTCCTTTTGTCCTTTATGTATTTGTAAAAACCCTTTGGATTCTCCGTAACTCTATTTGCCAAAGCTATTTCATGTCCCCTTTTTGCCCTCCTGATTTCCCTCTTAAGTATACTCCTACTGCCTTTATAGTCTTCTAAGGATTCACTTGATCTATCCTGCCTTTACCTTACATATGCTTCCTTCTTTTTCTGAACCAAACCCTCAATTTCTTTAGTCATCCAGCATTCCCTATACCTACCAGCCTTTCCTTTCACCCTAACAGGAATATACTTCCTCTGGACTCTCGTTATCTCACTTCTGAAGGCTTCCCATTTTCCCGCCGTCCCTTTACCTGCGAACATCTACCCTCAGTCAGCTTTTGAAAGTTCTTGCCTAATACTGTCAAAACTGGCCTTTCTCCAATTTAGAACTTCAACTTTTAGATCTGGTCTATCCTTTTCCATCACTATTTTAAATCTAGCAGAATTTGACATCTTGGATGGTAAGAAAGGAAAAGGCATGAGGAGAAGTGTGGCAACTCCTGTGTTTGCATTCAAAGGTGTTCTGAAAGGGGACACGTGCTGGGGCTGTTTGCAGAGTCCCTTCTGCAGGCTAGAATGGAAAGGTGTTTCCATTCCAATGGATAGTGATGTCCTGCAATAGATGGTGGACAAAGATGTGTTGAATGCAAAGGCTGGTGGGTGGAAGGTGAGAACAAAAGGCAACCTTTTGTGATTGTGAGTGGAAGGGGATGGAGTGAGAGCAAAATATGGGAAATACTGTGGACAGTTTGAGGGCCCTATCAATCACTGCTGGAGGGAATAGGTTGAGGCAAAAGAAAAATATGTGGAAGAGGATTTGTTATTTTGGTCCCAAATTCTTTCTTTCTTTATTTATCTGTAATGAATGGATCAATTTCACAAGAATACTTGACTTTCGTGTTATTTACATGAACCCTAAGTATGCATTGTGGGAATGATGGGTAATATTTATTTAAAGATTAAATGAGATATAATGGATTGTAAGCTTGTTGCATTGTGTATGCGACAGCTGTTTATAATGCATGTAGGTTGTTGATTTTTTTGTTTGGGAGAATATCAAGTAATCCCGTAGTTAGCTTATTGGAATGTGTTGCACAGTATTGCTAGATAATGTGATTGTGCATGTGTGCCATGTTTTGTAGTGTTTGCATGTTGGCAAAAGAAATAAGTAACAAGAGAATGAACTTGCAGTTACACATAGCACCCTTCCCAAGACATTATAAAGCACTCTAAAGACAAATGAATCATTTTTGAAATCTCGTAGTACCACTATTATAAGAAATGCAGATAAAGAACAACAAAAATAGATAATTAGATTCTTTATCAAGTGTTGGATAATGTTGACAAAAATCAATGGAAGCGCACCTGCATTTCAAAAAGTACTAAGGGGTCTCTTATCTCCCCCATTGAAAAACCTAGTGATAGTTTGAAGACAACATCTATTACTGTTCAGCTGTCTATTGGGACTGCACAATAGTAGCACCTATTACTATTTGGCCCCATTGCAGTGCACTCTAGTGTTAGCCTAGTTCATAGTCTCACATCTTTGAAGTTGTGCTTGAACCCAGGACTTGTGCTATAGGGGAGCATGGTACCACTGAACCATGGCAAACATGTAGAAGTTTGTCTGTGAATTTGAATGCCTTTGTTTCCTTGAGCGTTTGTTTTGTTTCATCCCTGTCTTTTTTCTGTTAACATTGCATTCTCCCTGAGAATAACATGGAGAAGCCCAAGTCATTCTTAATTATAATTAATTTTATCATTGAGTTTTGGAAGATATTCATGAGAGGCTCGGAGTGAAGGGAAATTGTAGCTTAATCCTGTCATGACCCAGCTCGAGGGGCCTGTATATGTCCAGCAGGGTCACTGTACATCAAACAGCAGAAGGAACCATCTTCCCTCTGCCATATATATCCATGCTCCCATGCGTTCTTCCTTAACCAAGACCAAATGTATCATTTCCTACTGCCTCCCTAGATAAACTCAACTAACAGTGCAGATTATGGATCAAACTTGGGACCTAGCTGCTTTCATTTAATTGGAGCTGCTTATTGGATCAACACAGACTAATGAGTACATGGCTCTTTGGTTCTTGGTATTCTTTTTGAAAATCTAGCTGTGGGACTTGTGCATGGATATCAAAACATGGCTCTGAGGTGAATTAGTTTTGTAACATAAGTTGCTGATGGGATCTCTAACCATTATGTCTAGTATGGGCAAACGGGCTGGGAAATCAGAAGCACAGTGTTGGCTTTTTGTCTTACGGATTGATTTACTAGCAACTTTGATGTCAGTATTGTGATGTCTCCATTGTGTGATCTTTTATGTCACCCTGAAATGTGATCACAATGGGACTGGGAAGGAAGATAGAATTTAAGATATAATTCATTGGAATTTATTCCAAGAATAATTAGAATGTGTCCCAGTGGCTATGTCATAGTCTTTAATTTAGTACTGGAATAATTCTTGGTGCTATCTGCTCATCTATAATGTTTGCACATCTCTATGCTATGGAAACCAAAGCTGAAAATAGTTTGTCCAACCAGTACCATTTCCCACAGCATTTCATGAGACTTAATTCATTAACTTGCTGTTGCTTTCATTTTGATACTTGTACTTGAGGAGGAAGCTCCACAAATATCCTCACCCTTGACGATGGGGGAGCAAAGAACATTAGTGCAAAAGGTAAGGCTGAAGCATTTGCAACAATCTTTAGCTAGAAGTGTTCAGTTAATGTTCCACCTCTACTGGCATCGCAGATTCCAGTCCTTAGCCAATTCAGTTCACTTCATATTGTATCTAGAAACAGTTAGAGGCACTGAATACTACAAAGGCTACGGCTCCTGACCACATTTCGGCAATAGTACAGAAGAGATGCTGCTCCCCTAGCCAAGCTGTTCCAATACAGCTACAACATTGGCATGCATCTGACAGTCTGGAAAATTGCCCAAGTATATCTTGTATTCAAAAAAAAGGAAAAAATCCAACCTAGCCAATTACTGTTCCATCACTCCACTCTCAGTCATCAATTAGATGGTAGAAGAGGTCATCACCAGTGCTATCAAGCAGCACCTGCTCAGCAATGACCTGCTCACTGATGCCCAGTTTGGGTCCTGCCAGGGTTGATCGGCTTCTGATCTTTTTACAGCCTTGGTTCAAATGTGGACAAAAGGGCTCAATTTCAGAGAGAGTGGCTGCCTTTGACATCAAGACCACAGTTGACTGAATGTGGTATCAAGGAGCCCGAGCAAAATTGGAGTAATTGGGAATCGACTGATTGGAGTTGAACCTGGCATAAAGGAAGATGTTTGTATTTGTTGGAGGTCAAACATCTGAGCTTCAGGACATCTCTGTTCAGGGTAGTGTTCCAGACCCAACCATCTTCAGCTGCTAATCATGAGGTCTGAAGTGGGGATGCTCATTCATGACTTCTGATAACTAAAACAGTTAATGTTCAAATGCAACAAAACCTGGATGATAGGGTTTGGGAGTTTGCAGGTGACAAGTAACATGTATGCCCTTACAGTTTCCAGGAAATGATTGTCTCCAAGAAAAGAAAATCTAACCCCTTTGACATTAAATGGTATTACCATTGCTGAATTCTTCATTATCAACATCCTGGTGGTTACTACTGACCAGAAACTGAAATGGATGAGCCAAATAAATAGCAGGTTCAAGGATAAGAATCCTGGAATGGTAACTCATCTCTTGATTTTTCAAAGCCTGTCCACCATCTACTGGACCCAAGTCAGGAGTGTGATGGAATACTCCCCATTTGCGTTGATGGGTGTAGCTGCAACAACATTCAAGAAGTTTGACACCATCCAGGCCAAAGCAGCCCAATTGATTGGCACCGCATCCACAAACATTCACTCTCTCAACCACTGATGCTCAGTAGCAGCAGTGTGCACTATCGACTAAAGAAATTCACCAAATTTCCTGAGACAGCACCTTCCAAACCCACAGCACTACTATCTAGAAGGACAAGGGCACTAAGTACATGGGAACCCCAAAACCATCAGGTTCTCCTCCATGTTACGCACCATCTGATTTGGAAATATATTACAGTCCCTTTACTGTTGCTGGATCGAAATCCTGGAATTCCCTCCCTAACAGCTTTGTGGGTCAACCTACAGCACATGGACTGCAGTAGTTCAAGAAGGCAGCTCACCACCATCTTCTCAAGGGCAACTGCAGTTTGGGAATAAATGCTAGCCCAACTAGTAAAACTTGTATCCCTGAATGAATACAAATAACTGCATTTCTATAATATATTTTAAATCTTAATATCTGAATAAACCTCCCATCATTTCTATTGTAATTTCCTGTACTATGTATACACCTGTTCTGTGGATGTATATGGCCCCACCAATGGAGACACTGTGGTCTAGCAAATTTGTTATAATTGCAGAAGTGTGTTGAAGAATTCATAACAACAAAAAACAATAGGAAGTACACATGCACTTTTTAAAAACTTAATACAGATGAGAACTAGTTCTAAGACCTTTAAATTATGACTGTCTGTTAACATAATATTCTTAGTCTTCAAATTCTGCATCGCCTAAAGGCCATGGTTGGTCTTATCTCCCCTAATGCAAGACCATGGAAACTCACTGGTCATTATTACATTTTAGCTATTCACTGTCTGCCGATTTGCTTAAATGATCCCTAGAGTAGTGTCAGCTACATGTTTAATAGTCCTGGGTTCGGTTTCAGTATCAAAGTCATTTATGTAAATCAAATAACAGAAGTCCAGACAGTGTTTGAATGGTCTATTGTTCAAGATTACGTTTCCAAATGGCAATGTTTAATAATATTATTGAGTATTATACCCTTTCCTAGATTTCTTTTTTGTTTGGCAACTCTGAGATCATATTCTTTTCCAATCAGGCTGCCTTTGAGGTAACGAGTTCTGATAATTTGCAAGCCTTGAAATCTTCTGTTAGGTGGAGTTATCAAAATAGTCCAAAAAAAGCCTTGTTTCTTCCAGCCTTAAATTGCAGCAAATGAAAGAGGACCTTTTCCAACGATATAAAATATTAATAAAATGATGAAGAGATGTACATATAATCTGCCAAAAAAAACCAAGTTGAGGATTAATGCCAAGAAGCAGTTCTCTGTATTGCTGTCACCTCCTACCCATACTTCTGAAGGCTGAAATGAGTTGAGATAGTTAGGTGCTATCATTGGAATGGTGTGATGTGTTGGTGCCGGTGTTGGACTGGGTTGGACAAAGTCAAAAATCATACGTCACCAGGTTATAGTCCAACAGGTTTATTTGAAAACGCGAGCTTTTGGAGTTCGGCTCCTTCCTCAGGTGTGGATGGGAGATTGGTTTCCCAAACAGTTTCCTACTGTGACTCCATTTTGAAGGCTGAAAATGGTCAAGACTATTTTGTTGGAAGTGAGAGAGGGATATGGGGGTGCAGGGAGGTGGGGGAGAAGACCTCTGAGACCAGGGAAAGTGTAGAATGCAGAACTTGATGCTGCTTTGGAGCTTGCTGCTTCAAAATGTCATTTTGGGCCCTCACATGGGGTCCAAACCCTCACTTAGGAATTCTTTGGGCTGGACCAGTAAAATGGTGTTCCATAGTCACTATACAACTGTTGAAATCTTTAATGGGTCAAAAATTTCTGGAATTGCAAATAATTTCCTAAAGATTTCCATAATCGGTTTTATTACTATTTCTCCCAAAATTAGAAGCTGGTCAGATTTATGTTTTCTGTATTTGGTTGATTAATTCTTATTATTGTGCAAATATTCATTCATCCTACTATTTTAAAGTTGTTTCGACTACTTTAGCTAATGTAGAGGTTAGATTATAGGCTCACAGTTATGTAGAAATGATTTATTTTCCTTTGTTAACACTTGGATATAGACTTTGCCTGCTTCCAAACCTGTGGCAGCTTGCCCGTACATAACTTTTAAATTGATGTCTCGTGCAGTATATATCTCCTCCCTGGTGGTCTTCCACATGCTTAAATATTGCTATCTGACCTAAGGGATTTGTTTTCACTCCCTCTAACTTGTCTAGTACCTTTTCAACATTGATCTTAAAATTTTCCACAACATTTATACTGTAACAATTAGACATCCTGTTATTCTATACTGAAGATCTTGAAAATATTGAGTACATTAACTACTTGTTTTTATCAACTTAAGTTCAATACCACTTTTATCTTCTAGTGATTCAATATTCTTTCAGTTTATACTTGTATTTGCACTGGGCAATGCTTATTATCATGGATGGTGTCTTAACTATTCTCATTTGCAGCTCCCTTTTTGACCACTTTTGATACCTTGTTAAATCTGCTGCCAAATATGTTTATATTCCTACATCTGAGGTTCACTCCTCCATTCTCCTAAATTTCTTTGTGCATTCTGTTTACTTCTGTCTAATTTCATTTAAATCACCTTGTTCATCTTTTCACTTCCCGGTTGCTGTGTGTGAATATTTCAATGAGATTGACTGTTTTCCACAGTGTGCAAGGCAACCCCCTGACCTTGCACTGATTTTATAGACTTGTCAGGAAAGAGGGAAATCCTACCAGAGGGATGGCCACATTTTTACAATGTAAAGGAGCCAGTATTGGACTGGGGTGGACAAAGTTAAAAATCACACAACACCAGGTCATATTCCAACAGGTTTATTTGGAAGCACTAGCTTTCAGAGCGCTGATGAAGGAGCAGTGCTCTGAAAGCTAGTGCTTCCAAATAAACCTGGTTTAACTTTGTCCACATTTTTACAGACAGCTTCTCTTTTGACTGCAAAATATGGGTCATTTGTAGTGATTGTAATGAGATCAGCCAGGAGGATCTCATACAATATGAGTTCCCTGATTGGAGGTGTTAATCTGGTCCAATCAGGGAGCCCTGACTGACAGAGAAAAACAGGTTCTGTTCACTCTGAGGACTGGCTCTGAGGAAGCCAGTCCAGTGTCAAGTACCATGCATGCATGAATAAAGGGTGACTTGGTGATGGGATAGCGGCTTCTGGACCTGGATAAATAACGTGCAATGGGATTGTTATTTGAAAAACTGCTTTACTGAAGAAAAAATGCACAATGGTAGACAATTGTCCACATTAAGCAATTAATTGATTGTATTGTGAGCTGTGTTTTTTGAAAAGGTGAGTAGATTTAGAAAAGAAAGTCTGATTATAGGGTGTGAACCTTTGATCAGTGCCGGGCTAATGTGTTGAGACCTGGATGCTGAGGTTTGAGATATGAAATGTTGAGCAGTTAGTCTAATTGCAGCATTGGATGTCTTATCTGAACTTGATTTCAAATTGGCATGGGTTTGAAATACACGTCACTATCTTGCATTGCTTGTGTTGATGGCCTTAACTTAGAGACTCTGTCATCATCATGATCATAAATATTGTAGTCATTTTATTGGAAGATATATGCAAGAATACAAGAAAAACAAAAGTTAGATAGATCACATAGTCCCAAGCTAATTTGTTTAATAATTTTTTCAGACTTAAAAATCCAGCTGTAATTTGGATGACCTATAGTTTATCATGTTAGCCTATCCAAAGATTTGTTACTCTTTGAATGATCTAATTATTTATATATTTACCTTTTTATTATCTTAATATCTGGCTTTACCATAATTGCTACAATAAGTACTAGCAGTGGTATAGTGCCTTTCACACAGTTTAAAAAAAAACATTTGAAGGTGCTGAAGAAGTACAGTCAGAAAAAGCAATGGATGTCATCTCAAGGAATAAGAGATGAGAACACATTGTCTGTGCTATTTAATATTTTCCGTTTTGTTTAATGTCTTTTGTACCTTGATGGGAGACCTTAGCGTCCTTACCTTTATGAATTGCAAACTTAAACATTCTCTAAATTCTTCCTCCTCGCTTTCTGTGCTAACCTGTTGCTGTCCTTTACATCCAGAGATCTGGAACAGATTCCTTTCTGATGACACCATAAAAACTCTGATGCATCAGTTGGTCAAACAGTCATTGAAGTCAGTGGTGAAATCAGCTGTTGTGAACAATCCATTTCAATCTGAGTAATTGTTTTGTGGCTGGTTACAAATTGTTTTCTATGTGTTAGATTGGGGGAATTCATTTTGAAGATTCTGAAGCTTGAAACAAAAGCTGAAAGTCTCTGGTGTAGATTTGGATAGCACCAAATAGGAAAACATAAGTAAATAAGCAACATCGATTCAGTATTGTTTTGGCCAATAAAGGTTACAAGTTGTGGTGACTGTCCCAAAATGTGATCTAAAACATGATATAAAAGTCAGTAACTGCCAGTAAATAGTTTAAGAGTGTGACTTCATTTTGAAATGGGAAGTAAAGTTTTGCGGTAGGACACTGTGAGATTTGAGGTGGGCACTGTCTCCCAATATGTTTGCAATATTTAAATATGTAACTTCTCCATTGTTTACCTTACTTTTCTTTTCTATCATGTCTTTCTTTGTGAGAGGATGACAGCCCAGCATGTCATTGCAAAAGATTAAGCTGAGGCGTTGAAACCATCTTCATCCAGAAGTGCTGAGGGAATGAT